>NC_092699.1:34252495-34552495 GCF_964275005.1 Diadema setosum | reverse complement strand
TTAAAATACACTTCTTGTATTAATTCTTTTCACTGAATATCATGAACGCGACTGAACCCGAGCGAGCGGAGCGAGCGAGGGGGGAGGGGAGGGTGTGGGAGGGGTGTGTCCCCCCCCCCTCCCACGGTAAGAACTTTTTGCATTTTGATGTTGTAAATGGTGCAATTTGATGCATGTTTTTGCTCGTTTTATCGACGTGAAACAGTCCCACTTGCTTAAGGTAGTAGTATATTTTAGTGTAGATTATTATTGAACAATTTGCCTATAAAAAACACACTTCTCAATATTAATTCTGTTCACTGAATATCATGAACGCGACTGAACCCGAGCGAGCGGAGCGAGCGAGGGGGGAGGGGAGGGTGTGGGAGGGGGTGTCCCCCCTCCCACGGTAAGAACTTTTTGCATTTTGATGTTGTAAATGGTGCAATTTGATGCATGTTTTTGCACGTTTTATCGACGAAAAACAGTCCCACTTGTTTAAGGTAGCAGTAAATTTTGATGTAGATTATTATTGAACAATAATTATTTGACTGTAAAATGGTACAATTTAAATACACTTCTTGTGTTAATTCTTTTCACTGAATATCATGAACGCGACTGAACCCGAGCGAGCGGAGCGAGAGAGGGGAGGGGAGGGTGTGGGAGGGGGGTGTCCCCCCTCCCACGGTAAGAACTTTTAGCATTTTTATGTTGTAAATGGTGCAATTTGATGCATGTTTTTGCGCGTTTTATCGACGAGAAACAGTTCCACTTGTTTAAGGTAGCAGTATATTTTGATGTAGATTATTATTGAACAATTTGCCTATAAAATGGTACAATTTAGATACACTTCTTGTGTTAATTCTTTTCACTGAACATCATGAACGCGACTGAACCCGAGCGAGCGGAGCGAGCGAAGGGGGAGGGGAGGGTGTGGGAGGGGAGTGTCCCCCTCCCACGGTGAGAACTTTTTGCATTTTGATGTTGCAAATGGTGCAATTTGATACATGTTTTTGCGTGTTTTAACGAGTTGAAACAGTCCCACTTGTTTAAGGTTGCAGTATATTTTAGTGTAGATTATTATTGAACAATTTGCCTATAAAATGGTATATCATTTAAACAATCTTCTTGTATTCTTACACTGAATATCATGAACGCTGTCTGCAGTTCAGCAATCAAACAGAAAAAAGCATGCACACGAGGGTGTAGATAGGGGCATATCCCCTCCCACACGAAGGTGATTTTGCGTTTTCAGATCTGAAATTCAGCGATCTGGTGCAAATTTTTGGTGCAATACTTTTTCATCGATGTGTTAAAATCACGGAATTTAGCTCTTATTCCGAATGTGCACCATCTGTGTGTATGTAAAATCTAGTGAGGTAGAGCTTAGGGAAGGGGGATTCCCCCTCCCGCTCGCGGAGCTTTTGCGTTTTTAGAATTGAAATAAAGCGATCTGGGTATAGCCACAGTCTACTTCTATGCATGGCGGAAGGGGGGGGGGGGGCGGGCGAGCAGGGAGAAGGCGTGGGCGAGTGTTATCTCCACCCTTCCCTTCCGATGGAGCTTTTGCCTGAAATTGAGATATCTCGTATACGCATATTTGATGCAATCAACATTTGGGAAATCAAAAAAAAAAAAAAAAAAAAAAAACCTGATTGGGGGGGGGGGGGCTGAGGGAGGAAAGGGTCGATTAAAAGGGGAAATTCCCTTATACATGAGGGAACCTTGAGTTTTCGGAATATAAGTGATAAGTCTTGTGCACTCAGAATTATTCATATTTTTTGTAGTAAATCTAAAAAGTGTACTAAGCTAGGGAAAGAGGCACAGAGGAGGCACGAGAGATTTTGCATATTTTGAATTGAAATTCAACGATCTGGTGCACACTTTGAGTGAAATATTCCAAAAAATATCTTATTTGATGAAAGGTTGCAAATTAGACCCGCTTCATGTGCATGCATACAGTATACACGCATTTTTTTTTTTTCGCCTCCCAAATCCCCGGTCCAAATCTTAGGGGGGGGGGGGGGGCGACCGCCCCCATCGCCCCCCCCCCCTGGCTACGCCAGTGGAGGGACCAGGGTTGGGATGCACATCACCGCAACAAATGAGTGGAGGATTAAAAGTAGCGTCTGAGTTTGAATAATATCGCAGTGGAACTTTCAGATATCCCTTGCGAGACACAGATATATTATGGAAGCTCTGATCCTGGGTATGGGGGCAGCCATATTGTTTAACACCACAGTCAACGCAGTGTAGACACACAAGAAGGTAAATGAGCAGAGCATCGCATAGTTTGTGTGCGATCGTCACGGTCATTGTCCACTCCTTTTATGTCCACTCAAGTTCATTCTTCTATCAAAGGATTCTTATTCAGCTTGTTCGCACAGCATGAAAGTCAATGGTACACACTTACTTGTATAGGGATGTATGTAACCGAGTAAATGGCCGACTTCAGTTCAAGTACAGGAAAGCCAAGTTGAAGATAATGCCTGGTTCCATGAAAAATCGGAGACGAATGTTTCTCAATAAAGTCCAGCAGGGTCACAGAGGTTCAATAAACACACTGATACATAAATGATGAAGTCTTTCTTCAGAAATATAGTTCCAAGGCCAATGTTTTAGGAGAGCGATTCAGAAGACGGCAGCCTGCTAAGCGCGCGGTTAAAAGAAATTATGGTTAAAAGAAATCATAGAAAAATATCTTATTTCTTGGTCACCCTTTCATTCAAAAGCAGTTTACTAACCCTTGAATTACTATTTTGGTAAGTCTTTTTTTCTTTTTCTTTTTTTTACCAGCGGATTGGGGGGGGGGGCACCCCCCCCCCTCCGTAGTTACGCTACTGCTTGTGGGTGAAATAATTGGACAGATTCCTAACAAAAAAGCAAGAAAATCTTTTCATCGCGGGAATTATGATTATGTGGGGTGGGGCAAATGGTGCGCTTGCCTGCCAATATTTTTATGGGGCAACATTTTTGTTTTCTTTCAAAAGCAAGAAAATCTTCTCATTTCGGGAATTATTAATTATGGGGGGGGGGGCAAAATTATAATATGCTTGCCCCTCCAATATTTTTATGGGGCAACTTTTTTTTTTCTGTCAAAAAAAAAAAGGTAAGAAAATCTTCTCGTCTCTGGAATTATGAAGGGGGGGGGGGGGTGGGCAAAATGATATGCTTGCCCCTCCATTTTTTTTATTTTTTTTTTTTAATGAGGCTAAGGCTCGCTCTTGGGCTGGCAATATGGATTGGTCAGAAGTAACGTACATAGACCCTACATACTTGTAAGTAGCACACGTACATGCAAACGTGTACGTGCTCCGTACCGTACGGATGTACAGTACGGTCGATAAATAGTATACACTGTATAGAATACTAGCAGATATGTATAAAATCAGTGCTGCCAGAACCAGGGGTGCGAATTGTTTTTGCCCACGATTTTTTTATTTTTTTGTACCTGGTGCGAAATAAAAAAAAAAAAAATAGAAAAGAATAATTATTTAGCGTCCGGCGTTGAGGTCGCTCGCAGACTGATTTTTTTTTTTTTTTATTTATTTATTTTTTTTAAGGATCTGAAGGGGGGTGCGTTCGCACCCAACGCACCCCCCCCCCCTGGTGACGCCCATGTGTTACTATTTTGAACAAACTTCAAATGAAATGTCCAAAGCACATAGGGGGATATTGAGAGCAGATGAAGGAGTCGACCTGCTAGGCGCGCCACCATTCTCAATTATTCAAGATTTATTGTACGTCTCTAGTGTTTTCTTAAAATCGCTTTAATAGTATGACACCACAAATCGTTATTGCTGTGCGTCTGAGAGCCCTTCTGTTGTTTTGCGAGTCGACGTCGATTGCAGATACTTGCAATGGGCCTACGCATGTCGAAGAACCTACATAAGTTCCACAATAATTCTTTTCTAGATTGAAAACAAGATAATGCATTCAAAATTTGTGATTCCATTACTTTCTCCAAAAAAAGAGTCTCCAATAAAATGTGAACAAGAGGATCATTACTTTTGTAAAACAAAGAATTTTCACGTGCATTTTAATACCGCAGTGTAGACATACTGATAACAGTATGTCATGCCTCGAAAATATTGTGTTTTACAGCACAGCGACAAAAGTGTCAGCGGGTAAAGCAAACCTAGCCCGCAGACAAACGAGTAAGAATGAGTAACGAACAGCAATATTCAAGAATATTCACAAGGATTGTGTACACCAACCCTCACAGGATGACCTCATGAAAAGAAAATATCATTGGCATTTCAAACAAACAAGTTCCTTGCGGTATGGAGGGAATTAGTGCACCTCTAACGCCTGCAGGAATAGTCTTGTCACATTCCATCACTTTGCGTACAAAAAGTACTCGACAAATTGGATGATAGGATTATAATTCTAAAAACCCAATTTTTCAACTGTGGTTTACAAGGATGATTTCTTCTACAAAATATGCCCTTTTGGTGGCTATAGACATGGAATGGTTGTCATATGAATGTGAAGGGACTATTTTTATTCGGCGTAGAGACAACAAAATCATGAGTGAAGTGAAATTATTGATTTTATGAGGAACCACGAAACTACACAGACAGATTTGTATGTATGCATGTATGTATACAAACATGTAGTGTTTTAGTGTACATTATACAGAGGGATGGAGGATCATTAAACGATTTCAATATGATTTTTATGGCTGCAGCTAGATTACTGCAATTGTGTGATATTTCTCTTCAGGTATAACTTCTGGTCATGACATACATAAAACAAGATAACAGGAAGCAGGCAAAATTGCCGGACAAAGACTGAGTTCGGACATCTCAATATAGCATAATATCCCTTCCGCTGAATATTCTCCAGACCGGTTATAGAGCGACACGTACGCATACAATTTTGCGAGGGATCACAGTGACGCCATTTTCCAGTTTTTGGTGTTTACATTTGCTATTTGGTGAAAGGAACCAGGCATCCATCATGCTGCCCAAATGGAATTCTTTGCAGGTATTAACAAAATATTTCTGAATGTGCATCACTCTCTTCTCAGTGTGTGTGTTCGTGCGTGTGAGGAAAATAATCGTATTTAAATGTGTATAATTATGGCATATTACTCTCTCACTATAAGGTAATAGGTAGCCTAGAAAACACCCCCCCCCCCTATATGCGAGGGCTGCATGTAAATCAAGCTACGCTTAAGCTGTAGCCCTCTGTCTGTTATTCATTGTATCGCTGATACGTTTTGCTGTACATTTTAAAGGCAATGAAGAAACACTACTTTGTTTAATAACAACTTATGTTTATGTATATGCATGACACCAACAATGTATGTATGTACATATACATGCATTTGCACGTACGATGAAAACGAAGGAACCAATGACTCAAATAAAATATGATATAATTTAACCAAGCAGGTATATTACTGTAAAGCACTGTTATAACATGTTTCTCCGTTTCTGTTTGTCATTTTCCCTTACGTGAGTATGTCTGCAAAAGATTTATGCCCATTATGTTTGATTATTTACAGAAATTATCCTTTATCATTGTCATGTCTTGTAATTGCCAAATATGTTGCCTAATATGTCCTGCAGTCGTAAGTTTAACTGCTGGCATCACATTCAATTCGTTATGCTCGTTACTCCATAATATGCTTTGTTTTGCATAAGAATGTTCTATTCATTTTTTTCCCATGAAATAACAGACAATCAATAGAGCTGAAAAGATGTGATGTCGAAAGCTCTTCCTACCTAGCTAGTATCAATTATCTTCATTGTCACAATTATAAATATAGACTGAGGGCGCTATTGGTGACCCCAGACGGATTTTCTGTCCAGCGCTAATCATGAAAATACATCGGTAAATTTCTTCCTTTTGAGTAGACATTCGTTTTTTAATTTTAGTGATCTTCATCATGAACTATATCAGTCGAAGATTATGAGAACATTGAAATCTGGTGGAGTCAGCTTTTCATCTTCTGAGTATATGAGACTTCTTAGCAGGACTCTGTTACCCACCTTCAAATCACTACATAGTATTATATCAGTGTATGGACCGTTCCCGGACTTATTACTAATACCCTGCCGAACTTTCCGTCTTCTAGCTCAACGATACATGTTTGATTATATCAATACTATCTTCCGTGGACATGGATATGAATGAGCACATTTTATAGTATACGTACTGTTGTTACAGAAGCGTCGATGTTGTTACATCACCGCCATAATACAACCTTACAACGTAACAAAAGGCGCATGAGATTCCATCTTGGATCTGAGCTGGCACGCATCTCCCAAACGGCCCTGTGATATATCTACTTGTGATATAAATCCTTGATGTTTGATAATCCATTTTCTGAACTCTTCGATTTTGCAAACATGGCGTCCCCGTACACTGACGAATCTGTGCAGAAACTCTCCTCAAATGTTCTCTAACAGCTTCGTCTCGAGAACAAAGAGCTGCTGAAATCCATCAATGCAAGCTACGAAGCTACGCGACCGTCTCGACAAACAACAAGGGCGAATTCACGACCTTGAAGCACCCCAACAAGACCAGGCGTCAACAATTGCCCAACTCCGAGCCACGACAGTTGACGTTGAATGTGACACCATTCAAAATCTTCAAAACTCCATCGTCGACCTGGAACAATACAGCCGACTTAACTGCCTACAGATCTTGGGAATCCCCGAGAGTCGCGATGAGTGCACTGACGACACTGTAATAAATATGTGAAATCGCGAATACCCGGCTTGGAATGACACTGTCAAAGGCGGATATTGACAGATCACACCGGACCGAATATCCGACGAGCGAATCTGCACAGCAGAACACCGGTAACAACACTTCCGCCCACCATTCCCCGAAGAGGCGCCCACGTCCAATTGTCGTGAAGTTCGTCTCCTATCGACTGCGACAACCCGTTATCTCTTTGCGACGCAAATTAAAGGAACCGGCATTGTGATACAGGAACAACTTACTGACCAAACAAAACCAGCAACTCCTGAGAGAGACACTAAGAAGCAAAAAAGTTGTGACTGCCTGGTCAAGCAACGGCACGATCATGGCTATAGTCAACGCGACGAATGGGAGAACAATCAATCGTGTGATCAGGAACGTCGCAGAATTAGAATCCCTGTAGTAGTTGACTCCACCCCCCCCCCCCCCCCCCGTCTGCTTCACACTTAATTGTGTGTTTTTTTTTTAATGTTTTGTTTTTGATCTGAGGCTATTTGCTCAGCAGGTGTTGTTTTTATGGTTTAATCATCATACCTTCTGCATTTGGTAGAGTTATTAATTCTTATTTTGTATATGCCCCGTTGTAATTTTCTTTCTTTATATTGTAATAAAGCAGTCAGAAATAATCACGGTGGTATTTTATGTGTAAACTGTACAGAAATGACTGCAGTCATCTGAAGTGCGCAAATATATGTGATAATCCAAATCAGATGAAGATGGGATATGTGATTTGTGTGTTTGAAGACTGCTACCAAATAACTGTAAACAAGATGATGTTTTCAGTAATGGCAACTGTAAAGAACGGTAATTAATCATGTGCCTGGGCATTTCACGCCAACTTCTTCCCCTCAATCGGCATCAGCGATTAACCCTGATATTTCTAAAATGAAAGGGTTAAAGATCGCCCATTTGAATTGTCTGTCGTTGTTGAAACATATACCGACTAGATGAAATTAGAGAAACAATTCATAGGTTGGACTTGAATATTTTTGCCCTTAGCGAGACACATATTTGTGCAGAGATTGATGACAGAGAAATGATGTTCCTGGATATATTTTGATGAGACGAGATAGGAATAGATTTGGAGGCGGCGTGGTTATTCATATAAAAGATAATGTATCTTTGTGGTAAGAAGTGATATAACAGAAGATGTAATGATTGAATTAACTTGCTATAGAAATAAGACTGTTAAAACAAAACCATTGTTGGTGACTTGTTGGTTTAGGCCCCCGAATTCGTTACTGGAAATTTCCAAAGCCTTTGAATGTGTAATGCAGAAATTGGATGAATCATAACCTAGTAATTGGAGATTTGAATTGGGATGTTTTGAATCAGTGTTAATCATGCTATTTGATATCATGGAGGCATATGATTGTAAATTGTTAATAATATTAACAATTATGACGCCCAACGAGAGTAACAGAAACCTCATCAACTGCAGTTGACTTAATATTAACCAATGCATCATCTAAATTAGTATCCAGCGGTGTATATGAGCTGGCTATGACCATGACGGCTAATCATTTTTTGATATGCTATGTCTGCATGTGAAAGGTAAAACTTCAGATAAACTCCAAGTACATAAATGTAAATTTGAAGAGTTTGTTTGCAAAAACCGATAAGTCCATATTTGCCAAATGGAGATATTTGCGATTAAAGTTCAAGAAAAATAAAGAGAATAATAAGAAATTTTTTGCTTCTTTTGACCATAACTTCAAAAATATACTTTTATATGTAGTGACCAATATATCATTTAAAAGGTATTATTTTGTACTTTTTGACAGAGATCGTACTTCAAAATCTTCAAAAATGGACTTATCGGTTTTTGCAAACAAACCCTTCATTTGTTCGCAGCTATAAGAAATTTGATGAAGAAACATCCATACAAGAAATCGGAGATATCATATGGGATTCTGTGTATGAAGCAACCGATGTAGGAGCGATGTATAACAGGTTCATTATTGCTAAACGAGGTTATCGATCGTCATGCACCAATGCGTATAATTGCGCGTTAAACAAAAAGACAATCTCCATGGATGACAAGACTCAGTGACATCTCGGCTATGATTCGTGATAGGGACAATCTAAAAAGAAAGGGAAAATGATCGAAGCTTTCTTGAGATTATGAAAATTATAAGAAGGTTAGAAACAATATGACTTCCAGAATACGTCAAGTTAAACGTCAATTTATTATGAATAAGATTGAAACACCCGGAAATTGTACAAAAGAAATTTGGCAATCTTTGAGGTATGTGTTACCGGGAAAGAAGACAGACTCACAAATGACTTCAATCAATGAATGTAAATGATGAAATTGTTAGTGGTAAATGTTTTGCTGATATGTTTAATTGTTATTTTGTTAACATAGGGAAAAATGAGAGAGAGTTCAGTTGTTAAACGGCGAACGAAATGTACTTCTTCAGCGAAGGTTGTAGAATTTCGCCCACAAAACAGTTGATGATAACAAATTGCGTGACCTGTGAAAATCACTACCCACTGATAGAGCCACGGGTCCGGACAACATATCGGCCAAATTGCTGAACTGTGTTGCATCCTTGATAGCTCCCCCGCTAACTTTTTTAATAAACCGATTAATACAAAAGGGTACAACACCTTGTTCTGATGAATGGAAGGATGCTCGTGTTACACCTGTTCACAAGGGGAGCAGTAGAGATGATACCGGCAATTATAGACCCATTTCCGTTACCCTAATTTTTGCCAAGATCATTGAGAAAGTCGCTTATGACCAAATTCAGACTTATCTGATTGAAAACCGCATTCTCACAGATAAACATAATTCCACCCAAGATGCAATGTTAAATGTAACAGAAAACTGGTTTGATGCCATTGACTCTGGTAACATAGTCGGGGTAGTAACGGTTGATTTGGAAAAGATCTTTGACACTGTAACCATTGTATCTTCACTGAAAAAATGAAAATGTACGGTTTTGATGAAAATGCTATAAGATGGTTTGAAAATTATCCGTCGAAACGAACGAAATGTACATGTGTGAATGGTTTTGTTTCAGAATGATAAAGAAAGTATAAACTGTGGTGTACCACAGGGATCCATGATTGGACCACGTCCTCTTTTCTTTACAATCATGTGAATGATTTGCCTTCTATTGTTAAACATGGTGAATTGTCACTTTACGCAGATGACACTTGCAGGGTTTTTGTTTTGTTTTGTTTTGTTTTGGTCTGCAAAGAAGCACAATTAAATTGTTAAACGGTTAAATGAAGATCTTGCTTCGGTATCGCACTGGTTATCGGAAAACAAACTATTTGTAACGATCAAAAAGAAGTGTGAACTTATACTTCTTGGTACACCATCACGTCTAAAGAAAATTGAATCAAATGCCAGTATTATGAATGCGCTCATTGATAATTATGAACTTCAGAGAACAAATGTAGATATCTGGGAGTATAGTGATAGCTGAGAATCTGCAACGGAACGCTCATTTTAATTACCTTCATATTTAAAGAAAGTCGCCAAATATCTTCTAAAGAGGGTACGCAATATGATTGATTTCCGTGTCCGGTTGTTATTTTATAAGTCTATAATACAGCCACACTCTGATTTACTTACTTTAATGTAGTCTGGGGAATACAGGAAAGCGTACCTGTGATAAATTGCAGGTTCTCCAAAACCGTTCTCTAAGAATTGTCTTGCAGGTTGATTCTATATTTCCTACGAACGACTTGTATGACTCTCTTCATCTCGATGGTTTAAGTGTTCAAACAATTAGCTCATTATCTTTTCAGAGCTGTCAGGCAGATTGGTTCCCCTGTGCATCAGTGAACTCTTTATTCCTCGTGACACTATAGTTACAATACACCTTCTAGCTATTCCCAACTGAAGCTTTCTAAACCCCAGACCAATTATTGTACGCGTATAGGTTCGCATATAGACTCTGAGGCACTAAACTGTGGAACAAGATTGAAAGATCGGTAACTCTGTAGTATTTTGAGGCATTTAAGAGATACGTAAATACTTTGTCTAATGATGTTTTATTGCTTCATAACTATGTTTGATTTATTGCATTTGTATTCTATAACTGCTCCGTTGTTAAACTGAAATTTTGTTTATAATTATCTTATTTCATTTTCATTTACATTTCATTTACTTTAATCAAGTATCTTGCTATCTGAAAGTTTGTTTTTTGTTGTAGTGTACTCTTTGCGTGACTTTTACTTATTGTTGTTTGATGTACTGGTAAATCTATATCAATGTAATGATGTGTTGTGTATCATAATATAGTATTATTTATTTATGTTAGGGATTGTAATAGAATCAACCTGTTTTTAATAATTTTAAGGTGTAACTGGCATAATTAGTTGTTATAGCTGTGATACATGTATTTTACATTTGAATTTAAGTTTGTTGTATATGTTTTCTTTCGTTCTATAATGTTGTGTATACATGATATTTGTTTTTATTCAAGATGTATGTATTTTTTTTTTTTGCATTTTACTGGTTTTTATGTTTATATGTGGACCCGTATTGAAACCAACTCTGCTGATCAAGGCAATCCATCCCATGAAGTGGCTATAAATTCAATCAATCAGTCAATCAATTTATATATATATATATATATAGAGAGAGAGAGAGAAAAGCTGTAGAGGGAGATATACAGATATTATATAAATTGATTCATATTCGCCCCTGTCCGAAAACGGTAGAGTGTATCTTAATCACTTCATTTCACTGATGGGCAGCCAAATTCCAAACACACTCATTCAAATTTACGTCATGTTATTTCTGCGCTGAAAAGTTGAGAGCCTTTAAACTTGTGTATTTCCACGTTACTTTTTGTTTTATCCACACACTGTTAAGCAATAAACGAATAATATCTTTGACCCTAAACTCTAGACTTTGTTGTTCTGTAACGCACCTTTTCTTTCATACAATGGTATGTCATTATAGGCGTGCATTGTACCAGTACTACAAATTCACTTCATCTTCTTACATTCATGGCAACACAAGTCAGATACAGGCACGTATATCAAGAAGACAGGGAAGGAATTAACAAGGCATTTGAGGATCTTATAACTTTGACTACCTAGAACCTGCCGACGAACTCTGAACATGGAGCTACAACGTAGCCCCTTGCTCGGAAAAAAAAAAGCGTTCAACGGCCAGTTCAATAGTGGCCACATACCTTCGGACCGGGAAACGCAATAATTAAGTACATGGAAAGAACTATTGCCAAGATGATAAGAATGGAGAATGAATATGAAAATCTGAAATGTTATGATACTTACTATAAACAGTGATTATGATGAAAGAAAATAAAGAAAAATGCAAGCATAGATATGTCGGCTAAATTGACTGCAGTACATGTTAAATTAGATGCCTCAAAATGAATTCGAATGAACGAGGGCAGAATGAAATACGTTATCACGTGACTGTATCATTTCAAATTGAACATGTTGAATGAACGAATAGCAAAACGGTACTCGTCTTACAAATGTGACCCTGCACCTCAAAACAAACAAAAAGTCGCTAGACATGAATTTTTAGTTGAGACCATATTCTGAAAGAGCAGACTTTAAGCTGTAAAATGATGTATAACTCAAATCAAATGGACTCTCCTAACCTATCTAAATATTGGAAAGAAAGCACAAACTCAGGAAAAGTGTGAACTGAGAAAAGAGGCTCTGAAGTACAGCGTCTATTCAAGCGCTTAATCTTTACCAAACCGTGCTGGCTGTGCGATGAATGGGACAAAAAACAGGAAGTAAACCACCAGAGTAACAACAATGAAGGGATTATCAGATTAAACTGAAATTAAGCATGCCTCATTAACACATTCTGTCTATAATTAATGATAACTTTCAAAGCAGTAGCACTATCTTTTCAAAAGTTACTAGAGTTGAAAGTGAAGAGTGTGGACAAGGTTTTTCAGAAATGAAAAAGGGATTCTAAAGACACACCTAATCACACTCTTATAACAAAAATGTTCGAGATAACTGCTAAAAAAAAACAACAACTCACTTTCCTGCCGCTTATGATACCAAATTTTAGCATAATGTAAAGGAAGACCCGCTCTTTCAGAAAATATGAAAAAGTCAAGTTCGGCTAGGTTGACCCATTTCACTTATTTTCAGTCCTTACGCAAAATCAGTGTGTGCGACTTTATGTTCGTTTTGAGGTGCGCGGTCACAAATACAGTTTGAAAAGTGTTGATAATAATGAGGTCTTTGTTTTGTTTCAATAATCTTTGTATACACATCATACTTGCTACGGTAAATCGACTCGTTCGTTACAAACGTTGATTTTGTTTCTGATCTATTTCGATTCAGGGATACTTTGGAGTGGGACTGCTGCTGACCGCATGGTAATGTTATAGACGTGGCTCATACTTTTTAGGTCTTCCTTGAAAAGTCTTTGCCATATTCAAGTTGATTCCGATACGTAAAAAAAGCAAAGATTAAAAGACACACAAGTTAAAATAAATGATAATAATAATAATAATACTTTTTTAATTAAGACGAATATAGGAAATCAGTGGGTGTTTTCAAACACTCCTAAAGTGTGCCTCACCGTACCATGCATGCCAGACAGCGCTCAACGCAAAGTGGTAGAAAAACGTAACACCCTTCTCTTGCCATGAAGAGAATGGGCACACAGATAAACACAGAACGACAAGATACAAAGGAGATTTTTCTTTGTTAAAAACAAATGTTGACGTTAAAAACAAATGTTCATTGATAATAGTATCAATGCTTCACTTTCACAGTATCTGTAACGTGCATGTACTTTGGGTGGTGAGCAGGGATGGTTTTTTTTTCCGTTTATATGGACATAGTTCTGTCGATCATTTTTTACTTTGCATAAAAAAATAGTCTACACCTTCATTGCAGGAAGAGAACTTACTGTGCCTTTATCGTTTATAATAGGAAAGTATTTGATCTTGTCGATATATTTAGTTTACGTTCAAAGTCAATATCATTGGTATTAACGATATCAAGATCATTAATATCGTTTACAATATGTATAAAATCCAGTTTTGTTTTAAACTAAGCCCAAATCAGATTTGTCCTTGTAACATTGGTGTCCAGTAAGGTTACAGCTTTTCTCAACTTTTACTGGGAGTAAATTTAAATGATTTTGAGAATTTGTAAGTAGGCACAAGAAAGGGTAAGGTATGTACTCTTCCAAGATAAGGAATCCCTATAAGTGATGACGATGCTGTTCACATAGTCTTGTTAAGGCTGTATGTTTTCTCAAATGCCGATAATAATGTGATATCAGCTGAAACTGCTGATCAATTCGGTCTACTTTAACATCTGTTCATTAATATTGTGATATGCCTATGTGCAGACTCGATGTCAATACAAATAGAACCAAAACAGTTAGTTTTTATGCCTCCGCCACGAAGTGGTGCCGGAGGCATTAAGTTTTCGGGTTGTTCGTCCTTCCGTCCGTCCGTCCTTCCGTCCTTTCTCCGTCCGTCTTTCCGTAATGAATTTTGTGGACAGCGTACCTAAAAAACCTTTTGAGGTATCCTCGTGAATTTGGCATGTATGTGTATTAGGGTGGGAAGTTGTGCTTATCAACTTGTGAGTGCACATGCTCAAGGTCAAAGGTCAAAAGGTGAAATGCTCACAATTTCACTATTTCCCCCATATATATGCAATGTCTAAAGATATTTTGTTGAAACTGAGTGTATACATGTTACCCAATTAAGATTCTCTGGTGAACAAGGTCAAGTAAAAATGTTTAAATTTCACTTTTTTTTTTTTCTCCATATCTTGGAAATGGTTGAAGGTATCTTCAAGGAACATAGATTATATGCATGTACTGACTGGCAGTGATTATCTAGGAAATTTTTGGTTTCATGGGGTCAAAGGTCAACGAGAAAGGTCAAGGGTAACACTTCATAATTTTACTATTTCCCTCATATTCATGGAATGCCTGCAGGATTATTTTCTTTTAAAACTTGGTGTATGCATTTTTAACCCAATAGAGATTCTCTGGGAAGTTTTTTTTTTTTTCAAAAAGGTCAAAGATCAAGTGATGAAGTGCTGAACTTTACTTCTTCACCCATATCTCGAAAGTGGCTAAAGTTATCTTGAAACTTAGTACATATTTATGCACGTTCTGCCTGACAATGATTTTCTTATGAATTTTAGGTTCAAGGATCAAGGGTCAAAGGCCAGATGAAAACGGTAACAATTTACTATTTATTACAGAAATTGCACTTTTTCTTCGTACCTTGAAAATGACTCGATACATAAACTTATGAAGGGGTCAAAGTCAAGTAAAGTCCTAAAATCCCCAAACACATGCGCTCTTATTCATCCAATTACACCTAGGTCAAGGAAGGTGAACATTCAACACATTGTGACAAACGCGTCATTTTAATATTTTGCCATTTTTTGTGAAAATGTAATCACACATTGTCAACATGTACTGTAGACATATTAGGAGAATCATGCATTATGGCGGGGGCATACCAGTCGTCATAGCGACATTTCTATTTTTTTTTTTCTAGAGGTCGAGTTCACAAGTACCCAATGTTTATATTCGGGTAAAAGCTGTTGGAAGTTACATGCGGTTACATTTACCTTGGGATTACTTTTCATTATGACACTGTATACTAGATCTTTTATCAAAGCCATGAAAAGCTGTTTAATCAAATCGGCAGAACTTATCTTTAATCTAAAGAACAAAGCTCGTAAGTTGTCTTTACCAGTTGACGTTCGATGTGAGCAATTTGGTATCCTTGTTGTCCCGATTCTGGTTTACGGTTGTAATTTGGGGTATAGAGATTGAATTTGCCTAGAAGTGCTTTTTAAAAATTCTTAAAGGAATAATTAGAATTAAAGTTGCATAGACATAATTATTTCATAGAACTTTTGAAGAATGTATTAAGATTAAAAAGTGGGACAGCTAATGGTTTATGACGAGTTCATAAGGTTTCGCCTATCTTACACAATGAAAAGCGTGTGATAACTTTCTAGGCAAGGATTATAATAATGTAAGACACATCGTGGACATTTAAACCGACACCCCTCTATGGCATTGCACGTAAGACCAGGCGTCCACTAGGGCGCGGACAAGACGCGGACAAGCCCCGGAATGCAAATTTGGTATTCCGCACTCCTTCGGGAACCTGTCCGCACGTTCCTGAACGTGTCCGCTCACTGTCCTAAACATGTCCGGGCGTTTCCGCACCTTCGGGAGAGAGAAAAATTTCCGCGTCCAAATTTTGATCGAGACCAAAATTTGGACGCGGAAATGAACTTCCTGACACCTTCGGCGACTTGTCCTGACGATGTCCTGAGGATGTCCCGCTTGTCCGGAACCCTTCCGCTCCTTCCGCACACGCTCCGGAAAGAATCCTGCGGTGTGGGGAAGCTTCCCGAATGAAAGCGGAAGACACCAGGAATGTTTTAGGACAGGGCGGAGCCGATGCGGATCTATATATGCAAGTGTTCGGAACCGATGCGGAAATTTTGTGATCCAGACACGAAAATGTCGACACTTTCCGCGAGCGTCATGCCAATGAAACGCAAAATGAGCAAGAAGGGAGGCGAGGCCCCCATGCAGATCTCCACATCACAGGCACACCTTTCGTCTAGTGATGAAGAACAGGTAAATCTAAGGAATTTCCGGTCCCAGAAGGCAAAGAAGAAAGTAGTAGTGACTGTGCCAAAAGCAACCAGAAAGAAGTGAAATCAGCCCCCTAACTTCCTAGTAAGTTTGTTTTGATTTGATCTTTTCAGAAATTATTTTTCATCTGAGTGACTTTCCTGGTTCCTATTACTTACTATAGTACATTTTCCTTTATGTTGTTTTCGTATTTTATTTGCAAACAAACTAGGTTGTCCCATGTGACAGCCCAGCTGAAAAATCACAAAAGTAGGTGGAAGTACACTCAGAAAAAAAAAGCATAAAATTTTTGGCTAAATGTTAATGTATTATATAAACATGAACAAGTTGTTATTCATACGTAAATGCTTTCTAATGATAAAACATATTAGAACAAAAGACAAATTCATCACACTAAAAAGCATGAATTCAATTTCAAAGACATACCTGTGGTCTCATTACAATGTAATATCTTTGAAGCCCAAAATAACAATGAAAGCTAAAGATGGAGGAAAATGAAGAATTTTCTGTCACTTCAAAATTCAAGTGAAATGAGAGAAAAAGCAATAAATCATGAACTCGAAAAAGTGTTAAATTTCTGTCTTTCTTTTGTTTGTTTTTTGCTGAGTGTAAATATTCAAGTACACATTAAGCATCACAAATCATTTCAGAAATATTCTTTACCTGAATGATTTTCGTAGTTGTTATCAACTAATATTTTTTTCTTCTCTTTTTGTTTTAGTTGCAAATAAACTCGATTGTCCAATTTGACAGCCCAGCTGAACCCCCCCCCCCCAAAAAAAAAGTAAATTAAAGTAGGTTACAAATATTTCCCCATTTTTACACTTCATTGACAATAGGCTAGTAAGCTCTAAGCATGAAAAAAAAAAATTCTCGGACTTGAAAATGTTCAAAAGTGATCAAAATAAGAGAGGGTTAGAGATGCACAAGGGTAAAAATCAGAGAAAGAAAAACAAATTTAATGATTAGGATCATTTTGGCATGCTCTACAGAAGTATCAGACAAAACATGTATATACTTCACGATGGATAAAGCACAGGTCTAAAATAAGGAATAAAGAATATATATATATATACATATATATATATATATATATATGTATATATATACAGTGTATATTTAAGTAACAAAACTGCAACAAAGTTCATGCTGTATTCACCAACGGTTTATTTCTTGTGAAAAAATAAATCGTTGGTGAATACAGCATGAACTTTGTTGCAGTTTTGTTACTTATCTTTTCATCTTGCCCACACGTGGACTGCCTTATCAACATGATTATCATGATTATATATACATATATATATATATATATATGCATATACATTTACATTTTTATGTATGTTATATACATAGTATATTATATATATATATATATATATATATATATATATATATATGGTTCAAAAAGTTTGCGAATATCATCCATGTGACTGTAGGCAGAGAAAAAATTGTTCTCCCAGATGAGACAAATAAAAAAAAAAAATGAGTCGTCAGCCGAAATGCAGACAATCCTATTCTTCGACTTTTGGTGGTCACATTTATCAAATAATATTGACCAATCATATTAATATAATATCAGCCGCTACTGCGGAAGCACAACAAGGAGCATCAATGACGGCTAGCAGTCAAATGAGGAAAAGTCAAAGTCAGCGCCAAATTTATACCTTTCCATTTTCCTGGTATTGTCCGCAGTTTGTCCGCATGCCTAACTTGTGTTGTCCGGAAGGCATCCTGATTGTCCGCGTTCATTCCTGGTGTAATCCTAGATGTTTCCGCGCTGCCCGGCTACGATTAGCATATTCCGAGGTATTTCGCGCTCTTCCGGAGTGATTCCTAGGAATGTCCGCAGTCAGTCCGCGGACAGTCCGCGGACAGTCCTAGGAATGTCCCAGGACAAGCCGATTCACAAAGTTATTCCGCGTCTGTCGCGGACAGGATGCCGAAATAACAAAATTTGCTTCCGCAACCCTTCCGGGGCTTGTCCGAGCCCAAGTGGACGTCCGCCCTAAAGAAGGAAAATACACACATGTGACTACGCGCAGTGTAGATTTTTATTCTTCACTTGGTATTTGAATGTATTCAAATTACTGAAAAAAAGACCCTTATGAACAATAGCAACATTATGAATACATTTTGGAAAAGCATTACGTGCACTTCACACTACTGGCAATAGAGGGGTAGGGTGTGGGTTTCAAAGTACAGCTGAGAGTGCGGGAAAATTTTGGAATAAATGATATTGGTCACCAGAATTGGAATGGAAGATGTTCATCGAAATTGTGTCTGCACCAGCTATCTAGTAACATTAAGGGAGGATTATGTTTTTGGAGGATTACTTGATTAAACTGGATCATACTGAACATTAAAGGGGATGGCTAGTAAAATGATCAGTGGGAATCAGTGGGAATGCTGCTGGATGATTGTTCCAATTCTTGTGAGATTCATTTATGAGTACATTATATATCTATTGTTGTGTGAAAATTATTTGCTTCAGAATGGTCTCATATTTAAGTAATGTGCAGTTTAATGCCCCGTCACTGTACAGGCATGCTAGCCCGGAAACATGAAACTGCACATTACTTGAATATGAGACCATTCTGAAGCAAATAATTTTCACACAACAATAGACAGATAGATAAATGATGAACTGTTAAATGAATCCCACAAGGATTGGAACAATAATCCCCCAGCATTCCAACTGATTCCCACTGATCAGTTACTAGCCATCCCCTTTAACTGAACTGTATTGAATTTATGCAAATTCAGATGTGGAAACCATACCTGTAAACGAGGGTCGTTATCTCCCCGATCAAGCAATCCCATGCTGTAGGCCTGTAGAAATATACTCAAGATCCTTGACTATTGTGACGAGATTCTCATGTTCGGCTTTTGCATAGGAACGGAAGATTTCATTGTTCATACTACTCCAATTGTCCAAATGTTCTGAAAATGTTAAAATATTTTAAGTATATAGAGAAGTAAAATTGAAAGGAAATTATCATAATTTCTGCCAGGTTATGATGTCTAGATTGTCATGTCTCAGTCAGTTGAAATATTATAATGCATGCATGCGACCTCCCCTGACATAGAATGGCATGGCATGGTATGGTTAATTTCGCTTTGGTTACCTTAAAGTCGCGTTATATATATATATATATATATATATATATATATATATATATATATATATCAAATGACGATGTAGTGTTACTTCGGTCTCAAATTTAGCCCACACGCTGAGTCTCTGATCTCAAGTAAGTGAATTAACTATTAACTAAGAACAATAAACCCTTGTCACAGAATCTAGCTTGAATTGAAACAAATTCACTTTGGTAAGACCAAACCAAGTATCCAATAAACTATGATGAACGTATATAGTCCTTTGTTGTAGACACGTACATGAATGATACTAGTAATGATAAAGTCACAGATGATGGTAGAATAAGATTATGATAATAAATAGTAATAATAAAGTATTTTGCTTTTATGCTTGTACGAATACATTGTATAAAAATTATGCTTTTTTTTCACCCAAATTCATCAGATTTGATTCGATTAAACGATGCGATCATTCAAATTCGAAAGCCGAAACATTTTTAACAACCAGCTAGATTACATAATATATTTGTATAACTATCGATATAATGGGGTCGGGGATACAGGTCTACGACTGGGTCGAGCAAAGTAGCTTTGCCGTAGATACGTGAAAGGTAAAAATCGACAAAGGAGAGGGGTCCAAAATGTATTAGTGATGGATCTAGACGTGTTGAAAATTGACAGAAATTACCATTCCGTAGGTGTTATATCAATATTGTTGATAATGAATAAAGTGAACTGGAAGAAAGATTACAAAGAAAACAAATACATAAATGTGACTGAAATTAATTGATCACATAAAACTTTAAAGTAGGAGGAAATTATGTAATCAAAATATTCAACAGTGAAAATGGGAATTTGACGTGGCTGTGTAAATGCAGTATTAACCACGTACAGTCTTTATCTTGATCGAATTCTAATGTTGAATTTCCTTAAAGGAAGGTGAAAAAAAAATAGAATTATAAAGGTTTGGCATAAAACGAATTTGAATGATTAAAGAATCAAGATGGATTGTGAGCGCAGAGAAGAAACCAAAATCGCTTGAATATGAACGCTTTCTCATTGAATTGAATGCAAATCCGATGAGACTGGGCGAGAAAACCTGTAGTAACTTATAGTATGCTTTTATCAAATTTGTGGAGATGTGTTTAAATAGTGTGGTCTTTTTTACCTAGGGTAGCTTCCTAATTCGAGCACTGTCCTGCAGGTGGGTCGTGCCATATTATTACCCTGGCATTGGCAGGTACCCATATAGTTACGCTCCTGGGTTGCATCATCTTGTGGAAAGATAAACCACCGGGCAGGATTCGAATTCCATATCTTCGGATACACTTCCAGAGCCTTATTTACTGTTCAGCTGTTCTTTATCATACAAATACGTTATGTGTTGTAAAGTGGGTTCGATTCATTTATTTCTCAAAATAAAGATGTGAGAAAGTACGAACGTCGAGAATACACATTTCTTTTTCATTGTTATCATTACCCGGTTACATGATGCTGCAACTCAAAATGGAATAGTAAAACCACGTGTCTTGTACCTGTTTATATATACCAGGATGTTTCTCATCGACATCGGGGAGGCTATGTGTACGTCGGTGCTCGCGTTATTGGCTGTGACGGTCGCGCATGTCATGATGGTTGTGGTCATACTGATCCTTGAATCAACCTCTTGGAGCTTTGCCTGGATGGTAATCACACATTTTATAAACTGCTTCTGATGACTGAGCGAGGGGAGGTTCTATGTATACTTGATATATCATTTAATTGATCGTGTTATTTTTTCCAAAATAGATGTCTGCTTTCATTTACTATAATAATGTCAATTCATTCAACATTCTACAGTATCAAATTTTCTCATGTGTATTGTCATTAGCACTCATAATTCTTGTGAAAAATCTATGATATGCAAGAATAAGCAGAGAGTGCTAAATAAGATTTTCTATTTTCATGGGGAATAAAAAGCTATATATACCTCTTACACAAGACTTTAGTATGTCACCTCGGTAGTTATAACTTACAATGATAAGTTTGTGTTTTTGACATCATATTATTGAATCGAACAAAAAGGAAAAAAAAAATAAAACAAAACAAAACTTAAAAAGCAATAAACCTGATGATATTTTGCATCCTTCACATCTGACTATTCATAATATTATTGTACTTACAACTTAGCAAAAAGGACTTGAAAGATGGTATGATAATGATTCTAGTCATCCACATAATTATAAACCTCGTGGTATATGCACATGTACTGCGACAGAAATGATTGTTTCCTGAAAGTTCATGACACTGCAGAAAGTCTGTAATTTTAACGTTCATGTTCAACCATGATGGGTCTTTTTTATATGTATAAACACTTTAACAGTTTTTTTTTTCATGTAATTAAGTTTGTAGAAGGTACATTTCCACCTTTTCGTAATATGTATTTGGCCCCAAATCTCATGAAATATTTCGGAGGAAATAAAAAGGCCTGCGATGGGGGGGGGGGGGGGAGGTCTGTGATAAGACTCTCTGTACATAGATTATTGAGGATGAAGGTCCGCTTAGGCGTCTAACCGAAATGTATCTCTGCCATTTTATTAGCTGTTTCTTGTCAATGTTAAAACATTTCCCTAATGCCACACCCTCTCCCCACCCATCTCGCCCACCCTCCACCCCCGGGTTTCTTCCCAGGTCCACTTCATTGATATGCTTGCAATCATCGTAAAGCTGGTCTCAGCGGTTACTCTCTTGGTTCAGTCTGCGATAGGTGACACCTGCAGAGAGATATATCATAACATCGAGATGAGCTCTTCTGTTTTATATCGAATTAAGAAATATAGATTTAGTAATTTCTCTAACAGCTCTACTTTCTGATTTCTCACTTTAAGATAACATACTCGTGTGTGTGTATAATGTGTGTATGTGTGTGTGTGTATGGTTACTGGCTAATGAATATCGCTTTCTTTCTTACCTTAAACTCTCCTCCTTTCAAAGTCGTAGCTCTTGAATAACATACCAGTATTAAGTGTTTCTTTATTTTCCAGAATTTATATGTAATGAGAATGTCATTACGTGCAAATACTTTGTTTCACAATCCCAAATAATGTTATAATTAACTTTTCCCATACATTTCTTCAAGGGCACATCACTGCAAAAGACGTTGAAGTTAGAGTACAGGCCCTTATATAATAACAGTACAGGCCTTTATGTCAGATATTTGGCTCCGGCTGGATTTTTCAGCCAAAATTGGATATTTTTTTTTTTTTTTCCAAATTTGTCAATTTGGGGCGCTGATTCCGCAAATTCAGGGTACTCATTTTTTTTTTCTGAGTACATCTCCAGCTTCCACTTTTAATTTCAAAGTGGCAGCCATGAATGAATATGCTTCGTCCTATATCTTGACTTTGTTGTCCCTCAACAGGCTTGGTGGTGATCTAAGATTTCAATATGACCGCCATTTTGGGTTATACAGGCTTTGTCAGATATCTCGACTGAGTGATGGGAAGCATTAAAGATGGTGGCAATACCTATGTTTGTGATACCACAGAGTTCATCTAAGTCATCATACACTTTTTTTCTACCTCGGCAAACTTGACGACTTGAATTTCAATATGGCCGCCAATCTAAAGTAGGCTTTGTCCTGCATCTTGACATGTCAAAGATGAACAGCATTTAAAATTGTAGCAATACCCATATCTGTGATACCACAAATTCGTCTATAATCATTATTTTTTTAACCTCAGCATATTGGTTGCCATCTTCAATTTCAACATGGCATATAATTTTCGATAGGTTTGTCCTATACTTCGATTTGTGAGCGATGAAAAGCATTCAAAGTGGTGGCAGCACGCGTGTCTGCGATACAATAGAGTTTATTTAAATAACCACTTTTGTTCTGCCTCATCAGTATTGGCAGCCATCGCGAATTTCAGTATGGCAGCCATTCAGGTCAGGCAATTATTCAGTGCCCTCGTGACGACCTGTGAGTAGCACAGCTGATTGAAAATCTTGAATACAGGCCTACTCTTATTTGTGATATCAGAGATTGCATTCGTTTTTCAATTTGATGCCATTTTGATATTCAGAATGTCTACCATCACAACAAACACCACTTGCTCACACTGTCTCTTTTAGCGTGTTTAGAGTTGATGGTACAAAAAAAAATATAGAACTCGTGCTAAAGCACGTTTGTTTATAGTGCTCAATGTATCTTATAATATTATATTTGTTGCCCTTCCGTTTAAGCCATCTTCTCCATTCTAAAAAATGACAGTCGTCTCTAGAGTTAACATTATTATGATCTCCTGGGGATGCAGTCGAACTCAAAGTGATGATAATCTTTTGTTTATGTTCAAGAGGATGCTATTCAGATGATGCTTTTCAAAGTTATGATTCTAAATTGTCAAATTACTACAAATGCATATAGCATCTCAAGATATGGACACTGTTTTTAATACCAGCTTTTTAGCAACATCAATTCATGATTTCAGTGCAAGCTTCGCAACTCTTTGAAATTGATCTATGGTTAGGTGACCATCGCAACTCTTTGAAATCAATTTATGGTTAGGTGACCACGCATACACATTTTAATATCACAGTGAGACATAATGATGGGGAACAATGTGAAATGACAAAGTTGTGACTTGGTGAATACACGGAAAAGATGACCACATGTATATACAATAATTATGTGCAGTGGTTTTTATGAGGCAGGATTTTATGAGGCAGGATGGTGAAGAAAAAAATATGGTAGAATAACCACGTGTTGACAAATACTGACCATGCGGAGATGGCATGGGATCACAAAATAAAAAAACCGTAACCTTGCTCATAAATGTTATCGTATAACCGGTCTGGTTACGTTGTGGAACACATCAAACAGTAATAATGTATATTCTTGATTCGTCACCATGTATAGGCCTATGTCTTTGTAACATAACTGTCCTATCACTATAGCATGATATCGAATGCATTATAAGCATCACAGTAAGTACTCTCTTTGGAGCAGGATATTAAATTCCAATATCCAATATTCCAATAATGGGAGATGGATCTCTGCAATGAAGCAAGGCATGAGTGAGTGGCTTTTAGGTGACCGCAGCTGCTGCAGCAGTCTTATGACTCCTTTTCTGTAGAGGTAAGCTATGACTTGAATATGAAGAAGTGCTGCTTTTTTTATACAGTTTCACCTGAATGAGAAATGATTCATCAAATCAATTTTTGAAGAGACTGTTAACTTTGAAGCTTCATCAAAATGTGTACCTTGTAATCTTAGCTCTAATTGGATGTATTTATAACATTGATCAAGTTATTCGGACTGGGCTACACAGTTTGTTGTATGGTCCTCTTTAATCTCAAACGTAAGAAAACAAACAAACCATGGGAGCTTACTCTAACGGCTTGAAAACAATGTGTCCATCAACATCAACTGGAGACATTGTGTGCGAAACTAACATTTTTTTTTCCTTGGGAAAACACAAAATACCTGAAAACATATGCACTATACACAGGATCTGATATTCGTAAAAGGCAAACAATTTAAAACTACTTTGGTAAGTCTTCATGAATAAAACATGTTAATATGTTTCAGGTGAACATGTGCGATGTATAGAGGGCAAATGCATCATACACCCCAAGATACGAAAGACAACACGGCTGACGTCGCAATAGATCAAAGTCCATGCAAACAAGTGAACATCTGGAGAAACAACCTTCTCAACCCCTATAGCAAGTCTTTCAAAAGAGGAAGATATTCGATCAGATTCCCATTATGACTGTTATAAGAACATTGTAGATAATGAAAAACTGAAGACATCTGAAAAGATTTAGGGAAGCATCATTATCACCTTTAATACAATAGTCTGATGTGCTGCACCACCACCACCCTAAAAAAAAAAAAAAAAAAAAAAAAATGATTATACACAATGTGACTGGACATCAGTTTAGATTAACTGTTGGATATTCAAGGGTTGATAGTTGTGAGTTTCTTTGTTCTGATGCCAGAAGTAGTGGACTTCGTCGAGTTGAAAGTGAGAGAATGAGTAGAAGATTTATGTCATCAAAATTGAAATCCAAGCTGACAAGGTGTGAATAGCATTATTAGGAAGCATTATGGAGAGGGGGAGAAGCTTGGTGGGGGGCTGCCCCCCCCCCCCCACACACACACATACACACTTTAAAGGGAACGAATGTTTGCATCCGCCACTATTTTGCATAAAATAATAAACTGGGAGGGAAGTGGCAGTAAAATATGAAAACCTTTTTATTCTTGTCTTTGTTTGTTTTTGTTTTTTTTTATTGCTTGTCAGTCGACTTTCAGTGGAAAATCAGACCTTAAAAGTGTTAAGATTTTTTCTTGTTGTTGCTGTTTCTCTTGTCTTCTGATTTTCTTTCTTCTTAATTTAAGTCAATAAAGCAGTCATCCCGGGGAATCGTTCCGTTTAAATGATGGTCGGTGGGGGAGGGACTTGGAATTGGAATATCTGTGCGAGGGAGCGGAACGACCGAACGGGGGGAGGGTATGGGAGGTGGGAATCCTCCTCCCACATGAAGATTTTGCATCTTCATACCTTCCCACGAGAAAGATTTTGCATTTTCAGACCTGAAATTCAGCGATCTGGTGCACACTTTTTGTGAAATTTTTGATTTTTTTTCCTATCAAAAGATAAGTAAGAAAAAGAAATATTCATAGATGATAAACTGATTAAATCGTGGTATCTTAGCATTTGCTCTGCCTGTGAGACATCACTGAGTACAGAGAGTAGGCCTCAAGTAGGCCTACTAATAGTGGGGCCTATCACGGGAGTAGCCAGGATTTGATCTTAGGGGGCGATTAGATACGAGGGAGCGAAGCGACCGAGCCCGAACGAGCGGAGCGAGCGATGGGTGAGGGTGTGGGAGGGGTTTTTCTCCCTCCCACGGAGAGAACTTTTTGCATTTTGATGTTTTAAATGGTGCAATATGATGCATGTTTTGGGGCGTTTTGTCGACTTAAAACATTCCTAATTGTTTAAGGTAGCAATATATTTTGATGTCGATTATTATTGGACAATTTGGCTATTAAATGGTATCATTTGAATTAATTCATTTCAATTCAGTAATGGTTTTATTTCAGTCGCATTACAGTCAGAGACTGAAGTGAATGATGTTACAATGAAATATGATATATACACAATACTGACAAAAGAATTATGAAATCACAAGAAGCATTTCAATTATGAACACGTCATATTTAATCGGGATATGGACTCGAGAGGAGGTAAGGAAAGGAAGAAAGACAAAAGTACTTATAGGGGGTTAGAGAGGCAGAAATAAAGGTGGGAGAGAAAGGGAAAGCGGGAGTCCGCGTAAGAAAAAAAAAAATCAGAAGTATCATCAATCAAAATACATAAGTTATATCATTTACGATTTCCATTATGAACACATCATATTTAACCAGGATATGGACTCAGAGGGAGTGAGGAATGGAAGGGAGGTGAGTTGGCTCAGTCGGTAGTGCGTCTGCCTTACGATCCTAAGGAACCGGGTTCGAACCCGGTTCTGGACTGAGCAATGTTGTCTGAAATCATACCGTCACCTCTGGCAAGAGGTTAAAAAAAAACACTCTGTCCCCCGAATAGGACATAAAATGTAGGTCCCGTGTATGAGGGAGTCACAACTCATACATGTAAAAGAACCCGCATCATTCATTCATCGCAAAGAGCAGGGTGTTTCACCCGGTGAAGTGGTCCAACCTCACATCCAGCCTAGGGCTGGACTCCATGGAAGACCAGCTAAGCGTAGCTGAAGCTGAATATGGGCTATCCAGCCATCTTCTCAGAAGGAAATGAACAAACAAACAAACAGTTAATGTACAATGTAAATACATCTCTTGTATGAATTCTTACATTGAATATCATGAAAGCGACCGAACCCGAGCGAGCGGAGCAAGCGAGGGGAGGAGGTAGTCCCCCTTCCACGGTGAGAACTTTTTGCTTTTCGATGGGGTACATGGTGCAATTTGATGCAGGTTTTTGCGCGTTTTATCGACTTGAAACAGTCCCACTTGTTTAAGGTATAGCAATATGTTATTTTGATGTCGATTATCATTTAACATTTTGGCTATAGAATGGAATCATTTACTTAAATAAACATGTTGTATTAATTCTTACACTGACTATCATGAAGACGACCGAACCCGAGCGAGCGGAGCGAGCGGGGGGGGGGGGGAGTGTGGAAGATCTTTGATCTTGTAAAGGTGCAATTTGATGCATGCTTTTGCGTGTTACATCAACATGAAACAGTCCCACTTGTTTAAGGTAGCAGTATATTTTGATGTAGATTATTATTTAACGATTTGGCTATAGAAAGGAATCATTTAAATAAACTTGTTATTAATTCTTACACTGGGTGTCATGACCACGACCAAGCCCAAGTGAGCGGAACGAGCGGGGGGGGGGGGAGGATTGGACGGGGCGTCCCCTCCCACTGTGACAACGTTTTTGCACTTTGATGTTGTAAATGGTGCAATTTTATGCAAGTTAGCATGTTTTATCGACTTGAAACAGTTCCACTTGTTCAAGGTAGCAGTATGGAATTTAGCTCTTATTCCGAGTGTTTATCATCTGTGTGTATGTACTAAGCCTAGTGAGGTAGAGCGCAGGGGGAGAGTGTGGGAGGGGGATTCCCCCTCCCACTCGACGAAGCTTTTAAGTTATTAGAATTGAAATAAAGTGATCTCAAGCGCAATTTTTGTGGAAATTCGAAAATTGTCATTCCTAAAAGTGTTCTAAGTCTATAGAGGAGACCAAGCAATGGGATGGTGACAAGATACCTCTCCTAATATTCGAGGGAGCTTTTTTCAGTGTTAGAATTGAAATTCAACAATCTGGTGCACCCTTTGTTGGAATATCTAGAAAAAGTCGGGAGGGAGTGGATATAAGCACTATTCCCCCTCATAAACAAGGGAGATTCTGTATTTTCTGATTGCATTTAGATGTTTTGGTGCACACATTTTGTGACATATTTGGAAAACTGTCCATGTTCAAAGTGTAGCCAGTGCACAGTCTACTTGTATGCATGGGAGCGGGCGAGCAGGAGGTGTTGGCGAGTGCTATCACCACCCTTCACGTACGAGGGACGACGAAGTTGATATTGAGATGTCTCGTATACGCATATTTGATGGAATATTTGGGAAAGTATAAAAAAGAAAAACCCAACTGATCTGGGGAACAAAGAGAGTAAATTCAAGGGTTTATTTATAGAGGATATTCCCCTTGTACATGAAGGAACTTTCGATTTTTTGGAATGTAAAAGATATAGTAGAGCAGATAAGCCCTCAAAATCACGTGAATTGTGCAAAATTTGACTAAAGCATGAAACTTTCACCAGTGTTAGTACATACCATAAGATTTATTTTAAGATCGGGAGGTAAGTCTGATTTGACCTCTGATGACCTCCAGAGGTCAATGTACTTCAGATATCAGAAAATCGATGTTTTTAGACATTTGCGAATGATATATGTGGTTATGTTGCACTAAACATGCATTTATACCACACAGAAATCATTTCCAGATTCAACAGAGCACTGACAGCTTTTTACCTTTGACCTCTGATGACCTCCAGAGGTCAATGAACTTTAAATATCAAAATATCGATGTTTTTAGACATTTGTGAATGATATATGTGGTTATGATTCACTAAACATGTATCTATACTTCAGGGAAACCATTTTCTGATTTCACAGAGCATTGACAGATTTTAACTTTTGACCTCTGATGACCTTTGGAGGTCAATGACCTCAAAATCTGATCTGTGATGTCATTGGTTAATGGTAACCATTGTTAAGATGTACAAAACAAGCATATCTGTCTTACAATGAAATTGTCTTCATATTCTAAAGAGCAGACAGGTTTCTACCTTTGACCTCTGATGACCTTGAGAGGTCAACGACCTCAGAATATCAGAATATTGAAGTATGACATCATTGATGAAAGGTCAAACATGGTAAAGATGTACAAAACAAGCATATCTGTGTACAATGACATCGTCTTCATATTCCAAGGCACACAGACGAGTTTCTGCCTTTGACCTCTGATGATCTCGAGAGGTCAATGACCTCAAAGTATCAGAATAGTTTGGCATCACCAATGGTAAACATGATGATGTTCTAGAGAGCACTCGTAGGCCCTGCTTATTAACGAGCCATTACCGTTCACCTATGAAAATCACACAAGGTCAAATACCTCGAATGAAATATGAGGATGTTAATATTGATATTGCGATAGTTAATAGTTAATAATTGTTTATAATGTAGGGCTTACAAACCATGCATTTCTGTTACCAAAAAAAGTGGCTACTCATTCCGCAGAACTTTTCAGGTAATTATCTAAGTCGGGTTTGTGCACAGAGCAAGGGGTGTCGATCTGTTTTCACGTGGGGGGAACTTGGAAAATATGTAAAAGCATAAGTTCATGGTGCAAAGGAATGAAGCGGAGGGGGAGGGGGAGGATGTGGGTGGGGGATTGGATTTTTGCAGGTTTAGACCTGAAATCAGTGATTCAGTGTAGCTCTTGTTTAATGTGTGCGTCATCACTTATACCGAAGTTGATGGGGTGTGGGCGCATCTCACCTACCCTCCTCCCAAAGACGAAGTTTTTTTTTTTTTTTTTTTTTTTTTTTTTTTTTTTTAAGAATCTGATGCATACGTTTTGGGGAATATTTGGAAAATTATGGATCACCAAGGTGTACCAAGTCTATATGGATGGGAACCCAGCAAGCGCAGTGTTGGCGAGGGTAGAGTATTCCACTCCCATTCGAGAGAGCTCTTGTATTTTGAGAAATGAGATTCAACGACCTGGCACACAGGCACTTTTGAAGGAATACCTCGAAATTTGTATCAAAAAGGTGTAGTAAGTCAGTCATCTATGGAGGGAGACCAATCGACAGAAGGATGTGGGTGGAGGTATCCCCCTCCCACATTATGGAGCTTTTGCATTCTTTTGTTTGCTATTCAATGATCTCGTGCCACTCTTGGTTGAACTACCATTTTGAAAAAAAAAGTCCATACCCAAATGTGTAGCCATAATCAATGCATGGAGGAGAGGTTGATACAGCGAGAGGAGGGTATTAAAAAGGGGCTGTCCCCCAGTCCTTCCCATGCGAGGGAGCCTTTGCAGTAAGAATAAAAATGTAAAAAAAAAAAAAAAAAAAAAAAATCTAGTATACACGTTTATGAATATTTGGGAAATTATCAGTAAAAGGAGTGTTCCAATAGAAACCGAGGAGGGATTGTTAATTGAAAGATACACTACCCCCTCCAACAAGAGGGATTTTCTTTAATATGTCGGAACTGAAATTAAAGATCTAGTACATACTTTGTGATGATATAGAACAAAAATGGGACAAAAGCACTGAGCGTATATGGAAGGGGACATAACGAAAGATAGTGTGGGGGAGGGGATATGCAAAGGAGATTCTGCCTTTTAATCTGATGCATACTATAGCTGAAATGTTCAGTGACAATTCATTTTCTGTCAAAAAAGTGAAGAAAAAAAATCTCCAACTCAGGAAATACTTGGAGGCAAAGTTCTATGTCCCCACCATTCCCTCTCCCATATTTTCTCGGGAGGCGGGGCAAATGCCTCTTGCCCTCCAAAATGAACAATCGTGCATATATAGGAAAGCCTTTTCATCTTTGGAATTCAAATTAAAATATCTCTTAAAAACATTTTTCATAGAATAAGGGAAATTATCATTCCCCAAAGTATGTTATATCTGTGGAAGGAACCAAGCAGGGGGAAGGAGTCTATTGAAAGGAGATATCCCCTCTCACAGAAGGGAGATTTTGCATTTCAGAATTAAATTTAACAATCCGATGCACACTTAAAGTGAAAAACTTGGGCAGTTTTCTGTCTAAAAAGCAAAAAGCAAAAAACAACAACAAAAACTAACAACAACAAAACATAGTCCACATCTCAGAATTTAATGGGGTGGGGGTCAACTATCCCTGCCACCACCCCACCCCTCCTCCAAACTGATGCCCCGGTATGTGCATGTGTTTTATTCCACTTGTTGAAAAGAAGAGAGAGTTTTAAGAAACAATATTGTTCAGTGGTCGCTATCCCAGTCAAGTAAATTGTTTATCGATAAGGTGATTTCCTTCACCTGTATACCTTAAGATGATGTAGGCCTGGTATTTGCCTTGCACGTTATTACATCTATTTCTTTTTTAGTATTCTCGTTTATATTTTGATGTGAAAGTTGTTTACTTTGCCACGATTTTATTTGTACATAGAAAAAATAATCCAAGACTGAAAAGGAAACTGATACAATATTTAATGATTGACATTATGCACATGTTGTGTATTTCTATAGCAATAAAAGTGAGCAATTCAAAAGGCGTGTAATCATTTCACATGAACATTAGCGATGATCCTCTTACCTCTGGAGGATATTGAAAGATATGCATCAAAATGTAAGAATATTGATGTCTGGTCTCATTTGTTTGTAAGGCCAGCTGCTTATGAAATAATAATTATATAAAAAGTATGCATTGTGTGTGTGTGTGTGTGTGTGTGTGTGTCCAAAATTGTATGCAGAGTATTCCACACAAAGTTCAATTTTGACTTCCATCTAGGACAATGAGCGGTTACTTTTTTCTCTACACTGTAATATCAAAATCTATTAAAAAACACGGTGGCGGCTGGGTCTAACACATTATCTTTCCATTTCGTGGAGATCCATGCGGGATGGTCAAAACAAACATAAAAAACAGATATCTCAGACCTAATTGTTATAACAAAGCATCATATCCTCATATACCCAACCCAACCCTCTATGCCCAGACAATGTAAACCACCCCATGGACTTACTTGGAGCTTTAGAATATCCTTTGTCAACAGAGAGAGACATCCAAACCCTTGCAGTGCCGACTAAGATCTGCCATGGAACTGATTGGTATTGGCTCTGCATCATTGACAGCAGATCTCGTTTCCTATGCTCTTTCTTCTTCTTCTTCTTCTTCTTCTTCTTCTTCTTCATTATACTGTGTAGTCTTGTAATCTGCCATGGTGCCTTTTCTTAATTGGTTAAAGAAGGTATCCAAAGAGCTATATGAAGCAAAAAAACAACAGACAAATGCAAAAAACAAAAAGAGAGACATATGTATCTTTAATAACAGAGCTGAATATTGAGTATCTTTCTCCTGAAGTGTTTCAAAGAGATACAAGAGACAGTGGCCTAGAGTAGCGGCCACCTTTTTGGGAGTAGGCCTACTTTGTGTTCTTGCAAGTGATGCCTGACATTTTTGGTCATTGGCCCTTTTTGAAGAATGCAGCAATAGAGCCACAACTTCCTGCGGAGTGGATATTGTGGGGTTCTTGATGCAGAACATCATCGCTGAATTTGCCTGTGCTGTAGTTATACTTTCTTACAGGGATTGCCATTGTATAGTTTTGTTTTGTTTTGCTTTGTTTTGTTTTTCAAGTGTGGCTGTAACACTGCTTGTTTTGCATATGATGGTCATTGCAGCTAAAGAGTGCATATCTTCTCTGGATCGTTCCAAACTTCATGTTGTTTCACCTGGGTGAGTGGATCCCAGATGATGCATGCATATTCCAGGACAGTCCTGAGCGGCATGGAGTAGCAAAGCACCTGAACTTTATGATACTCGTATCTTCGTCTGGAGAGAGTCTTTGGTTGAAGTAAAACCTTTTTAAGCTGCTGTGGCGATTTGATTCCAGCTGAGCCTCCTATTGCAACTCCAAAATATTTTGCACAATCCGCTTTCTCCATGGTTTGCCATGAATGCTTATCTATTCCCTGGGTAGGTCTCGGATGGCAATAGCTAGTTGCAATACACAGGATTGCTTCACGTGGAATGCATGTTGGGCCTCACAGTATGTCGAAGTTTTCAAGATGGTTCATGATGTCGCAGCTGTGGGCTGTATACTCCAGGACCATGAGTCATTCATCGCAGTCATACTGTAACAACCCACAAGCTTTACACTGGCCAATACAAGCCCACCAGCTGGAAACTATGCAAATATTGCCCATGAGCTTGACACTTAGGCAAACCAGTCCCATAATGAGTCCGACAAATGGGGGAAAAGATCTATGAGACTTACACTGAATAGATTAAACACTCTGTATATCAGTCTCGTGGGCCTTGTTTTCCTCGAGTGTCGAGATAATGGCCATATTTGCCTATATTTGCTAGTCTACATAACTAACCCAAACATAACAGTTATATTTGAGGTCACTGCCATCACTCAAGAAACATTTCTGAAGTAATTGACCTCTCACATTTCAGAGACCTGTTAATATAAACCAATGCTCTGTGGAATATACATACATACTTTGATCAAAACGTCAATGCGTGATTTGTACATGATTAAGCATTTACGATTACACCAATGAAGCCAAACATCAATACAGGTAAGCCTACACATGTGACCTCAGTGACCTCTCATTGTCCTGAGAGGTCAAAGTTGGATATAATGCACAGGCTAATGACCAATGTTCCATGGAATGACAAGATTCTTCTATTACAGCATAAATGATTGTACATCGGGTATTACAAAGTTGACCATTGACTATACATAGAATATCAATATTCTGATATTTTGAGGTCATTGACCTGTCACCTTCCTCAGAGGTCAAAGGTAGAGACACGTGAGTAATTTCTCTTGCTCTGTGGAATAGGAAAACAATTCAATTGTAATACAAATGAATATAACATCTAAATCATGTTTGTCATCAACCAATTGCACCAAATATCAATGTTCTGACATTTTGAGGTCATTGGCCTCACCATAGGTCATCTGAGGTCATCAGAGGTCAAAGGTAGAAATCTGACTCGAAAGGCTCAGTGGAACATTGAGGCAATTCCTCTTACAAAAATTAGTTTCTGGTACATAATTATCGTGTTTCAGTTATGAGTGACGCATTAAAATATCAATTTTCTGACATTTTGAGGTCATTGACCTCTGGAGGTCATCAGAGGTCAAAGACAGAAACCTGTCAGGGCTCTGTGGAATATAAAGACAATTTCACTGTGACAAAAATTAAGTTTTAGTACATCATTACTGTGTTTTATCATTAACCAATGATGCAAAATATCAATTTTCTGACATTTTGAGGTCATTGACCTCTGGAGGTCATCAGAGGTCAAAGGTAGAAACCTGTCAGGGCTCTGTGGAACATAAAGACAATTTCACTGTGACAAAAAATAAATTTTAGTACATCATTACTGTGTTTATCATTAACCAATGACGCAAAATATCAATTTTCTTAGATTTTGAGGTCATTGACCTCTAGAGGTCATCAGAGGTCAATTCAGACTTACCTCCCGATCTTAAAATTAATCTTATAGCATGTACTAACAATGGTGAAAGTTTCATGCTTTAGTCAAATTTTGCACAATTCTTCGGCTTATCTGCTCTACTAATAGGGGTTGTGCACTCAAAATTATTCAGGATTTTTTTTTTAAGGTAAATCTGAAAAGTGTACTATGTCTAGGAAAAGGAGCAAAGACGGGGAGGGTTTTGGAGGTTGTATACCCCTCCCAAGCATGAGAGATGTTGCATTCAATGATCTGGTGCACACTTTGAGTGAAATATTGAAGAAATTATGATCCTGCTTGATGAAAGGTTTTACAGAGACCTGCTTCATATACATGCATACAGTATGCACGCATTTTTTCTGCCTTCCAAATCCCCGGTCCAAATCTTGGGGGGGGGGGGGGGAACGACTGCCACAATCGTTCCCCCCCCCCGGCTACGCCAGTGTGAGACAGCCCTCATAACTTCTAATTATGGGGAAGGATGTGGGAGGGGTACCGCCCCCCCCCCCCACAATACGGAGCTTTTGCATTTTTAGGATTGACAATGATGTGATGTGCACTTTTGCGGAATATTCAGAAAATTATCAATCCCTAAAGTATGCAGAGTCTATAATTCAATGGACAGGAATCGCGAGGAGGGGGGGGGATTCAATTAGGATGAGGGAATCGTTAAATTCATTAGAAATGAAATAATACATTTACAGTAGATCTGCTGCACACTTAATGAAGCATCTGGAAAATTGTCAATATAAAACTGTACTAAGTTTATAGGAAAAGGACCAAACGGGGGAGAGGGTGTGAGGGGGTATTCCCCTCCCAGGCGAGAGAGATTTTGCATTTTCAGAATTTAAATTCAGCAATCTGGTGCACACTTTGGATAAGATATTTGGACAAAACGCAAGAAAATTTTCGTCATTTCGGGAGTTATTGGGGGACAAAATAACATGTTGCCCCCCCCCCCCCCCCAGTCCTCCAGGATCGACGTCCCTGCATTATAATGAGTGGGCTTCTGCATTCTTAGAATACAAATATAAATGAACAGTTTTGATGGAATTCGGAAAGCTGTCAATCCCTAAAGTGTACTAAAGTTTTTAATTGGGAACGAAGCGGGGAAAGGGTTGACTGAAAGAAGATATCCCCTCCCACCCGCGATGGATCTTTTGTGTTCTTTCTTAGTAACTGAAGTGGCAGACCTGGTGCACACTAAAGATGAAACATTTGGAAATCTGTCACTTACAAAAAAAAAAAAAAAGAAAAATGAAGTGCGAGGTGAAGGGAAGTGCGCATGCGTCAGACTAAGTAAAAACCAAGTCGCCGGACTCCACAACAAAATTGATTATTTGACTAGTTTAAACCTGCTGAACTGTAACATTTAACAAACTGGAAAGATATCTAATAATGCCGGGTTCAAGTAAGAATCTTGGGGATTCTCAGGCTAAACGGAAATCGAGTGGAATTCAGGAAAAGAATTCAGCAGCTAGAGAAGACGTGAATCCATCGCAAAACTCTATGGATGGGACTGAAAAAAAAAATGTTTCTGCGGGAGATTGCACGGGCGGATGTGTGGGAGGTATGCCGGAGGCACGGGACCGGGACGCGATTTTTTTTTTTTTTCCCGTAACCCTAACGCGTCGAAATTGACAATTGTGTCACTTGAGCAAAGACTAGTCGACTATCAGTGTACAAGTTGGTTTTTGTACGCATGTGCGTGGACTTCGCGTTGAGTTCGTACCACTGATCTGTTCGTACTGTTACACAGTAGGATACAGAGTACCATTGGCATGGTCGTCTGCTAACCACAGAATCAGATTACAATGTGAAAATGGGACGCCGTCCTTCAAGCAGAAACATAACAACGGGTTTGTGTGTATGGGTATGTGTATGCGCGTGTGGGTGTGTTTGTGTGTGTGTGTGTGTGTGTGTGTGTGTGTTTCCACTTCACATGTCATCGCCATCGCGTTCGGCTCTGCCTTAAGTGGTATTTCTGTAGTTTTATTCGCCGTCTGGTGACACTTTTCCTGTGTCTCGCGAGACTTGCGTTACTAGGATGCATGCAAACTCGACGTCGTCATCAATATCTTGCAAAAAGTAAATTGGAAATCTAATTGAAGCTTGGAATAAATCATAATCAAAGTATGTAGCGACTCGTAGCGGTTGGTTAGTGAAGCAACCTTCTTTGTCAAATTTGTCATCTGCTATTCACGTGTGGTCTGTATATCTTTTCATTTTACTCATGTTTGTATTCGCATATACACTATAATCTTGTATATCTTTTGTGTCATGTGTAATCTTTGAGTATTGTATTCACTGGTTTGTTATATTGTTATTTATACTCTTTGTTTGCTACTCTCATACCCCGAGAGGAGGTCGAAAGAGTCAATAAAATTCAAAAAATTCACAAATATTTAGGTCTGCAGCGATTAATTGCTATTGTTAACATTGATCATGTTTATTAAGCCCCACAAAATCAGATTCGAAGAGGGCATTTGGTCTTGGGTAACATGGATGAACTCCTATGTTAATTTGGGTTTATCCTCCAACTTCATGATGATTCAGAAAGGCGTAGTATAGGCTCCTTTTTAGTTCAGGTTCATGTATATCAAGGTATATGATTACATTCTCATGCAATAACATCCATGATGAAAATGGGGGAGGGAAGAGAAACTGCGGGGGGGGGGAGAGCTAGTAATCATCGATATTGATCGATGAAATCTCTCTATAAATATTCTAATTTTTAATCAGCTTTAAAAAGGCATTTTGGATCGGCATTTAAAAATCAAAAGATGTGCTATTTCCATCAAAATCAATTCATTTTCATAGTCCATACATGTGCAAAATTGCTCTAGTATCACGGTTTGAATTGCTCTATCAATACTTTTTTTGATGTTCACTTATTCATTGCCAACCCTATAGTCCTTCTCATCACTTACCATCGTCACCTCTACCATCACGACCATCATTGAAGGAAACCAAAACCCCAAAAGAAAGGTGGATTGAGTGAAAGCAGCAACATTAGGAAAACACATCAGTGAAAGTTTAAGGAAAATCAGGCAATCGATGCAAAAGTTATGAATTTTTAAAGTTTGGATGTTGGAACCACTGGATGCATGACATCATGTGTGGGCAACAACATAAAGAAAAAGGTTCGTTAATCCGAACATTTCTGACGTTATTCCGAAGGTTCGTTAATCCGAAAATAAAATAGGGTTCGCTATTCCAAAAGGTCGTTTATTCGAAAATGAAATAGGGTTCGTTATTCCGAGATTCGTTAATCCCAAAATTAAACAAGGTTCTGGAACGGGTCATAAGACTTTTTTTGAACGTTCTTAAAACGTTTTTAAACGTTCTAGAGGGCTTCCAGAAGTTATCTGGATGTCTATAACGTCCAAACATTTTTCTGTCGGTCCTTAAAACTTTAGAAAGTTTTTTTTTAGTGTTATCTTACCGTTTTTGTAACGTCCAATTGAAACGTTTAAATACGTCGAAAACCTTCCACAAGAAGACGTTCTGAAAAAGTTTTGACAAAACGTTCAAATAACGAACTTGGAATGTTTCAAGAACGTTTAGAAAACGTCTTTGTGTTAGCTGGGTAAAGACGTAAAATTAAAGTCAGTTTTGAGACGTATTATTCACTTCATATTTACGACGTATTAGTGAAATAAAATTTACTTTGCTTTGCAACCTATTTACCACGTCATAGTAATGACGTGACGTTAGATTTACGTCAGTTTTGCGACGTCTTTGTGACTTCATATAATAAAGCCTACGAATTATAATTTTATAGAGTTATCAGTTTGCGACATAATATATACTGTCGTCAGAACGACGACAATTTCACGTCAGTCAACTGTCAAAAATAAGATTTTCTTTTTGCTCAAAATGGAAGACATAGAGAGACGTCATTATCTAGACTTTAGAAAGGCGTAATAACTGTCGTTTGTTTGCGGAAATAAGCAAAGAAAACAGACGCTATTTAGACGTCTCAAACTGACGTCAATAAGTCGTATTGTTGTTTGAAGATATCTAAAAGACGTCATATTTGTGACGTCTTTCTGACGCCTGGTTGGTTATACGAAGACGTTGTAAAGGCGTGTAGATTACTAATCTAAAGTCTTATTGACGATAATAAACACAGATACTTGACATCATATAAACGTTTCAAACTGACGTGAATATGTCGTATTTTTCAAACTGACGTCAATATGTCGTATTTTTGCTCAAATGGAAGTTGTCCCAAAGATGTCATTGGTGGTCATTAGATTTGTCTAAATGACGTGTAAATCATAATTCTTAAGACAAGATTAACGTCAGAATAACGTCATGAGCACGTCATCTACACGTTAATTCATGCCTTTTTGATGTATATTGGAAAAGAATAAAAAGGAAGACGTCTGAAAGACGCCTTTTTTTTACCAAAACTGTGTAAACAAGGAAAATGGACGTGATTTTGACGTCATTTTTAGATTGTGGGCGGTTAAGGTCTAATAAAGCGCATGTGAGTACCTCAAAGTACAACCATAATACAAATCTGGGTCCTAGCTGACATTTGGACGCTTCTAAACGTTCTTGAAATGTTCAAAGTTCGTTATTTGAACGTTATGTCAAAACCTTTTCAGAACATCATTTTTCTGGAAGGTTTTCGACGTATTCAAAACGTTTCAATTGGACGTTATAAAAACGTTTTTTTTTTTTTTTCAAACGTTAAAATAACAAGAAACCTTCCTAATTTTTTAAAGACCGACAGAAAAACGTTTGGACGTTATAGACATCCAGATAACTTTTGAACATAAAAAGTCTTATGACCCATTCCAGAGCCCTGTTTGATTGTTGGATTAACGAACCTTCGGAATAACGAACCCTATTTCATTTTCGAATAAACGAGCCTTTGGAATAGAAACCCTATTTCATTTTCGGACTAACGAACCTTCGGAATAACGTCACAAATGTTCGGATTAACGAACCTTTCTTGAATTTAGGGTTAAAAAACCCTCTCTAAGTATAGGGAATTTGTGTGTTTCGGATATTCGTTATTTCGAAGGTTCGTTAATCCGAAAATCAAAAAGGGTATGTCAATCCGAACATTTGTGGCGTTATTCGGCAGGTTAGTTATTCCGAAGGTTCATTTATCCGAAAAAATAGGGTTCGCTTTGTGAAGGCTCGTTTCTTCGAAAATGAAATAGGGTTCGTACCGAAGGTTTGCCAATCCGAAAATAAAATAGGGTTCGTTATTCCGAAGGTTCATTAATCCGACAATGAAATAGGGTCCATAACGAACCTTTGGAAAACGAAACTTCGGAATAACGAATCTTCGGAATAAAGAACCTTCGTAATAACGAATCTTTGGAATAACGAACCTTCGGAATAAAGAACCTGCTGAATAACGAACCTTCTCAATAACGAACTGTAACCATGACATTTTGGGTGCTATCATCGTTCAAACTCAAAGTTATCAGTTTCCTATGAATGTATTTGATAAAAACTCGAAAGTAGCCTCTGTGACTCTGAACTAATGATCGTTGCTCCAACTTAATGAAAAGATCTTAAATTTGGCTAATATCGGGCAAATTGGTTTTCATTTGGTTATCGATTGATATTATTATAAATAAGTGAAATTATTTTGTGCCGAATAACACATTATAAAACGATCGTTTCAAATCTCTTCTACAAATGTGTTTTACTTGAGAATCGGAGCTGTGGGTTTGATTTTTTTCTCCCTCTCTCTCTCTCTCTCACTTAGTAAACATATGGCTATGCTGATATTGATAAACTTCATTATACTGGTAAACTTCTATCACAGCTCTAATATCTCATCAGTTTTTATGTGTACGATACTGCACGACTTCGAGACAACAAATCACGCATGGCTTCCCTTTTTGGGTGTCAGTCGACAACAAATGGTTTATACACATTTAAAGTCATGAACCCACCTAGGAATCTGATACCAGTTAAAGCCTAGTGTTTGTTTCTATAATATATCGATCATGAAGTTTATAAAAAGTTGCGAGTATATAACAAGAACTCTCGAGTTTTGGAGCGCGCTCGGTAACCAGCTACTTTGTACGTGTGAATGCGGCTAGTATTCTTACAAACAAACAAACAATCAAACAAACAAACAAATCAGTGTTTTAATATTCAATCGTTTCTCTTCATCATTTCAATTACGGGTGCCAGGCCATGTGCGCATTGGAGGGAGGGATCGAGTCTGAATATATTGCCAGTCACATTAGACTGATGATAATGATGATGATGCTGAAAACTTTGAAAGAGATTTCGTGAAGTTGTTGATGGATTGATGACATGGAAAAAAGTATTGATAGTGGTGGAAGATATAATGCTTGTGGTGATAATGTACACGATGGCAATACGAGTGATGATCGTGGTGATAAGATGATATCCAGTTGTGAAATGATAGTAATGATGTTTATGGTCGTGCATGGTAATCTAATAAAAGCAATGATGGTAGTGATAATTGGTTGGTATTAAAGGAAACCAAAGCCCAAAGACCAATATGGATTGAGTGAACGCAGCAACATTAGCATTATACATCAGTGAAAGTTGAGGAAAAATCGGACAATCGATGCAAAGTTTTTCGTTTTTATATTTTTTGTGTTGTAATCACTGAATAAAGAGACTACTAAAGACCATGATGGGCAACAACGTAAAGAAAATATGAAGAGAATTCCACCCCCCCCCCCAAATCGGTAAAATTATAATTTTCATCAACTTAATTGATACTGACATAATTTATGTTAAGGGTAGTAATGATTCCCCCTACTTTCTGAAAGTGGTTAATCAAATGCTCTTCCATTACTTAAGAAAAGTGAAAACATGTTTGTTTTCTTTATATTTTCTTTATGTTGTTGCCCACACATGATGTCATGCATCCAGTGGTTCCAACATCCAAACTTTAAAAATTCATAACTTTTGCATCGATTGCCTGATTTTCCTTAAACTTTCACTGATGTGTTCTACTAATGTTGCTGCTTTCACTCAATCCACCTTTCTTTTGGGGTTTTTGGTTTCCTTCAATGATGGTCGTGATGGTAGAGGTGACGATGGTAAGTGATGAGAAGGACTATAGGGTTGGCAATGAAGAAGTGAACATCAAAAAAGTATTGATAGAGCAATTCAAACCGTGATACTAGAGCAATTTTGCACATGTATGGACTGGGAAAATGAATTGATTTTGATGGAAATAGCACATCTTTTGATTTTTAAATGCCGATCCAAAATGCCTTTTTAGAGCTGATTAAAAATTAAAATATTTATAGAGAGATTTCATCGATCAAAATTGATGATTACTAGCTCCCCCCCCCCCCCCGCAGTTTCTCTTCCCTCCCCCATCTTCATCATGGATGTTATTGCATGAGAATGTAATCATATACCTTGATATACATGAACCTGAACTAAAAAGGAGCCCATACTACGCCTTTCTAAATCATCATGAATTTGGAGGATAAACCCAAATTAACATAGGAGTTCATCCATGTTGCCCAAGACCAAATGCCCTCTTCGAATCTGATTTTGTGGGGCTTGATAAACATGATCAATGTTAACAATAGCAATTAATCGCTGCAGACCTAAATATTTGTGAATTTTTTGAATTTTATTGACTCTTTCGACCTCCTCTCGGGGTATGAGAGTAGCAAACAAAGAGTATAAATAACAATATAACAAACCAGTGAATACAATACTCAAATATTACACATGACACAAAAGATATACAAGATTATAGTGTATATGCGAATACAAACATGAGTAAAATGAAAAGATATACAGACCACACGTAAATAGCAGATGACAAATTTGACAAAGAAGGTTGCTTCACTAACCAACCGCTACGAGTCGCTACATACTTTGATTATGATTTATTCCAAGCTTCAATTAGATTTCCAATTTACTTTTTGCAAGATATTGATGACGACGTCGAGTTTGCATGCATCCTAGTAACGCAAGTCTCGCGAGACACAGGAAAAGTGTCACCAGACGGCGAATAAAACTACAGAAATACCACCTAAGGCAGAGTCGAACGCGATGGCGATGACATGTGAAGTAGAAACACACACACACGCACACACACACACACACACACACACAAACACACACACACACGCGCATATACACACCCATACACACAAACCCGTTGTTATGTTTCTGCTTGAAGGACGGCGTCCCATTTTCACATTGCAATCTGATTCTGTGGTTAGCAGACGACCATGCCAATGGTACTCTGTATCCTACTGTGTAACAGTACGAACTCAACGCGAAGTCCACGCACATGCGTACAAAAACCAACTTGTACACTGATAGTCGACTAGTCTTTGCTCAAGTGACACAATTGGCAATTTCGACGCGTTAGGGTTACGGAAAAAAAAAATCGCGACCGGGACCTGGGAGGAAGGAGCGAAGAACACGACCACGCCCACGACACAGGCTCGGCGGGGAAGGTGGGTAGCGTGCATGAGAAGCCGGATCGTATCATGGCAATGTTGGAAGGAGTAGTTGGTCTGCTAGATATCATGGAAGCCAAGCTGAATGGACTGGGATCAGACTATAACGTGAGTAAAGGAAAGATTGAGAATGTAGAGGAGAGTTTGAATTTTGTTACAAAAGAAGTCAGTGATCTGAAAGAGAGTTGTATCCAGGAAAAGAAAGTCACGAGGGAAGATCTCGAAAAGAGATGTGATGACTTGGAAAATTGTTCCAAAAGAAATAATTTGGTGTTCTGGAATATCCCTGAAGGAAGCGAGGATCGCTTTGAGAATTGCGCGGAATTTGTATTGGACCTGTTGGAAAATACTATGAAGTTGGAGAGAGTGGATGAGATAGAAATTGAGCGTGCGCATAGGAGCCCAGTAGGAAAGAAAGCTCAAGCACAATTCGCGAAAACTGCACCCAGACCCATACACGTTGCATTTCTTCGTTTTCAAGATAGAGAGCACATTCTTCGATCAGGTGCATCTGCCTTGAAAGGAAAGAAAGTAAATGGGAAAATTGTGTAAATTACTGACGACGTCTCAAAGTTCATCAGAGCAGATCGCAAAAAGATACCAAAGAGGAATGAGTTAAGGGCGCAAGGCCTCTATGCAGTCATCTCATACAGCATACCAGCATGTGTCCTCTACAAGACAAGCGATCAGAGAAATTTCAAGAAGTTACCCTCCAAAGACCTGAGGAATCCAGCTAGAACCTACATGATAACCCTAAACTCCAAAAATATGATAAGAGATGTTTCAGCAGAAATGTTTTGGATCATTTTGATATAATTGTTGTGGAGGCCGAACTGGATAAATCATGCAGACATTTGTACAAGACTTTTTGGATAGTAACAATAGGCCAGGGCCTCTGAACATTGTTGGACATATTTTGATGTATCGCCTTTGGGTAGAGTGTTTCAACTTATTATTATTATTTCTTTTTTTTATAGCAGGGATCTAGATTTTTGGATTGATAAGGTAAAGATGTTATTGTATGGTCAGAATGGAGAATGATATCAAAGTGAATATGATGTCTTTAAATGTTAGGGGGTTATGCAATGTAATTAAAAGGCGAAGTATTTTTAGTTGGATTAGGAGCCTCAAGATGGATATCGTTATGTTACAAGAAAGTCATCCTCTCCAAAGGATGATTCAATTTGGGCAAATAAATGAGGTAATAAAGCCTTGTTTTCACATGGATCTACAAATAGTAAAGGAGTTTAAATTTTATTTGATAGCAGAGTAAATCTGAATATGCATAAAATATATAGAGATGAATCGGGGAGGATTATATGTGTTCATGTGGATATTGAAAATAATCCTTTTCTTATTTTGAATTTATATGGTCCAAAATTAATGTAGAAAATTCACAAGTACATTTTTATGAGGATTTATTAAAGATATTGGAAACAGAATGGGATGGTAAGGAAAATATTATTATTGGTCATGTTGGTGGGGACTTCAATTGTATTTTGGACCCACAACTGGACAAAATGGGTGGAACGCACTTGCTGAAGAAAAAAGTTGTGCAAAAGATTAGTTCCTTTTGAACTGATTGATATTTGGCGCAGTATGAATGGTAACAAAAGACAATTTACTTGGAGACAAAACTCCCCTCTTGTTCAATGCCGGCTTGATTATTTTTTTTTAGCAAATAGGGACTTAAAACATCAGATTAAAAGGGTGAATATTGTTAGAGCCTTACGGACAAGACCATTCAGCTGTGTGTCTGGAAATACTTACGAATAAGAACAAGCGAGGGAAAGGATATTGGAAGATAAATGCCTCACTACTTCAAGATGAGGAATATGTTAGGGTTATGAGAGAAAATATTCATGCCTGGAAAAAGGAGTATTCCTTTTTGGAATCAAGAACTAAATGGTACTGGATTAAGTATAAGATAAGATGTCTCAGCGTGGAGTATTCTAGAATAGTACAGAAGCAAATAACTAACATTGAACAACAGTTAAGAAGTAAATTGAATGTATTTGAAAATAAGCTTGCAATCAAGGGAGAGGAAGATGTTATAGCTGAAATAGAAAAAGTAAAGGAGGAGTTAATGGAAATAGATAATAAAAGAGTTGCTGGGCTCATGGTTAGGTCGAGGAGCTGATGGTATGAGAAAGGTGAAAAAGTAATGATTATTTTTTTTTAAGTCTGGAAAAGAGAAATAATACAAGAAAGTTGGATGGATGGCCATTTAGTCGCGGAATTTAGAGATATTTTATTTGCCCAGATGCAATATTATGAGAAGTTATATGCTTCAAAATTGGAAGCTGGTTTTGAAAATCAATGTAATGCCTTTCTAGAAAAAAAAAAAATCAATGTTCCCACTTTAACGGTGGAAGAAAGAGAGGAGCTGGAAAAGCCCATATCTAAAAACAAAAAAAAAACAAAAAAAAAGAATACAGAGAGGTATTGAATAATTTGGCTAAAAACAAGAGTCCTGGAAATGACGGTATTTCAGTGGAATTCTACCAGACCTTTTGGAATGATTTAGAAGATATTTTTATGGACTCGGTATTAGATAGTTTTGATAAAGGAGAAATGTCTACTTCACAAAGGCAAGCAATTCTCATTCTCATTACAAAAAAAAAGAGGTAAAGATGAATGGGAGTTAAAGAATTGGAGACGGATATCTCTGTTGAATGTGGATGTGAAAATTGTAACTAAATTGATCAGTGTTTGTCAGACTGGTTTTGTCAAGGGGAGATATATAGGTGAATCCATTAGAGTTATTATAGACATTATGTTTTATACTAAAATGCATAATATACCAGGATTATTATTTTTTCTAGACTTTGAAAAAGCCTTTGATTCTTTAGGGTGGGATTTTAGGCAAATTAGGCAAATGTAGGTTTGGACCGAAGTTCCAGAGTTATATTCAAACATTCTACAAGAATATAAGCAGTTGTGTTTGCAGTGAACGATGGTCATACTTCTGGTTATTTTGGTCTGAGTCGAGGAGTAAGACAGGGGGACCCTATATCTCCATACTTGTTTATACTTTGTGTAGAAATACTTTCAAGTGCTATACGTCAAAATAAACAAATTAGAGGTATATAAATTGATGGGTATGCAGTAAACATAGTACAATATGCAAATGATACCACTTTGGTTTTGGCTGATTTAGAATCCGCAAAGGAAGCGTTTGGTATAATTGAAGATTTTGCTTTTTTTCTCAAGTCTTAGAATTAACAGAAGCAAAACGAATGTTATGTGGTTGGGATCAAGAAGAAATTGTAAACTTAAACCTCTTGATATTAATTTGCCAGCTGAACCCTTTCGGGTATCGGGCACATTATTGTTTTCCGATATGGAACAGATGATATCATTACATTTTGAGAAATGTTCAGTAGATGTGAAAGTTATACTTAATGTTTGGAGAAAAAGGAATTTGAGTTTGATAGGGAAAATACAAATAGTAAAAACATTTGCTATATCAAAATTTGTTTATTGTGGGTCAGTTTTGCCAATACCAAGTCATATACTGAAACAATTAGAGAGTGTTATTAAAGATTTTGTATGGAATGGAAAAAATAGATATGGTAAAAATTAACCCTAATTAGTTCGTATGAACAAGGTGGTTTAAATATGATACATACCCCTTCCTTTTCCAATGCATTGAAGGTAAAATAGATTTCAAGGTTTTTGAATGAAAGTAGCTCTCTGTGGTCAGTTGTCTTTAGGTATTTCATGAAGAAATTTGGAGGTCATTTTATCTTATATTGCAACATGTCCAAAAGAGTTGTAAAACAATGGGCCAGTGCCCAAGTTTTTACAGGGACATACTGAGTGCCTATTTTGATTTTCGACTTTTAGATTCAAAACGTAAAGAAAAAAGTGAAATTATTGTATGGAATAATGAATATGTTAGAGTAAATGGTAGAACTGTGTTTTTTGCAGAATTTTTTAGGACTGGTTTATGGTTCATTTCAGATTTGTTTGATAGAGAAGGCAGATTGATAGATTTCAACACATGGGTGAGGAGGGGAGTTGAAAAGCAATGTACATTGTATATGAAATGGTGCTCGATTGTTTCTGCTATTTATCATTTTTTGTTCATTTCAATTTATTTTCATATTTTCTCACATATATCACAATATAAAGTAAATTGATGCGAAATTTATACAGAACATAATTCCAAATAGAACTTCACCGGAATGTTCAAAAGTTTGCCTTGGTATACACAAGGTCTGTATACATGCGAGTTAAACTGAGATCATAATGCGAAAAATATGATGGGGCCTGCGTAAAAGCAAGCTTGTATAGAGCCGCAGGTCCCGTGATAAAATCAGATTAGGGGAGACATAAGTACAACTATTTTTTAGACCATACTATAACTGGGGGATCCGATTAAAACGAACAAAGATCAAATCAAATAAGTGTAACTAAATAAAATACAGAATAAAATACAGAAAGGTCACATGTTGCAACTATACCCTACTACAAATAAGGACAATGAGAGAACAACGACTGAGATTGTCAGGATTTAGGTGGGTGTGGAGGTATAGATGATGACGTAACAGTTTGGAATAAATACATAAATGGAAGGTGGGCTTATAGAATTTTGTCGTGAATACAAAATAATATACACACAAGGACAATGGAGCTCAGGAGTCAAAATTCCAGCGGGGTCCTAAACCATGCAGGCCGTGTGACCATGGTAACAGACAGCTGCCACGCTCAAGAATTCCAACAATCGAATGTAACAGTAGCCATGTTCAGACGTATTTCTAGTCGGAGTAAAATTTTATGGCGCAGCAATTAAAATTAAAATTTATACTTATCTTACCACGACCCTGTTTCCACACGACGGTCGTGGGAAGAAACTCTGACCAATTTACCACGGCCTTCGGGGGTATCACCGCGGAGGGTCGGTGTAACTTCCGGAAGTGGTAGCGCCGCGCACGTCGACCATACGATTTTTTTTTTTTTTGTCTTCTCCATTCTTGTTGATGGAAATTTCTGCATGAGCGTTAGCTTCTTCGTCGCGATCGACTAGGTTAGAATTGCACTACACGCGCACGTGTACTCGCAAAATGTCAACATTGCGATTTGACCCAGGAAGTTTTACCCAGGTCGTATAAGGCATGTAAGTTCATAGATACTCTGAGGGCTTGTCCGCACGGGCAATTTACTCCGACGGGCTAGTTGTGGTAGCGAGATACTCCTGAGAAAACTCAGGAGTATCTCGTTCGGAGGAAGAGGTCGGGGTAAGTTCCTCCGATCGGAGGAAGTTACCACGACCTTGTTCAGACGGGCACTTCTCCGACCTGTCCTCCGAAGTTACTCCGACCAAGCTCCATCCGACCCTTCCTCCGAAGTTACTCCGACCAAAACTGCCTCCGTCTGAACACAGCTAGTAAGTGCTTAGAGAGCGCAATAGGCAGACTGATCGAAAATAATAATGTACATGGTTAGGATCCCGTCGGACTACTAATAGATAGACAAGGGGGAAAATACTGAGCAACAAGTACTATACAATATGCATGCCGTAGCTGCTCAAAAGATATTGTTTTAATTTTCGTTTGAATGAGGCTAAAGTGGTGCAGCTTGTAAGTTCCGTAGGGAGTTCATTCCAGTACTTAGGCCCAGTTCCAAAGAATTCCAAAAGAATTGAAGTTGAGATGCCTTTCTAATAGGGAAACGATATCAGCCTTAAAACTCAGTTGTGTTTTTAAGGGCAAAGAAGTAGACTTTGAGAAGCTAACAACGCAGATTATTAATTGTATTTTGAAAGGCAAAAATTTTGAGACTCCAACATTGGAAATCTATTGGAGTAATAAATGTGCGATAGGTGATATTACAGGGAAGCTTATATACAAAATGTCCTTTGTGTGTTTAGCTGATACTAAGAGCAGAACATTTCAGTATAAAATTAATACAAGAACACTTCCTTTGAACAAAAAATTACACAAAATGAAAATTGTTGACTCTGAATTGTGTATCTTTTGTAAGCAAGTGGAGGAAACGCCAGAACATATATTCGCTGAATGCCAACATGCATGTGATTTTGGGGAAGAGTTTTTGAAATGGTGGCATACAAAGTTTGCATAAATCTACAATTGAAGGAAGAAGAGATCTTGTTCGGTGTATTTGGTGGAAGCCAGCATAGGCCCCTTTTGAATCACTGTATGGTTATAGCCTAACAGATGATATATGCATGTAGACATTTAGGTATTTTGCCAACATTTGAATTGTTCTGGTCAAAGCTAAAAATTATATATGTGAATGAGAAGCAAATTGGTTTTCAAAATAGACAACTTAGTAAATTTGAAAGGAAGTGGATAAATCTGCATGCCTCCTTGACATGACATTCTGGCTGTTACTTTTCTTTGGTATGTGATATGGATAGCATAATTCAAAATGTTATATGTGAGATTTAAAAAAGCACAAACTTGTGTGCACCTGCTATTTTCCCCCTCTTTTTTGTCTGTTTTTGGTTTTGTTATGTACAATTATGTACAATAATAATAATTATTTTTGTGAAAGGATGGAAATAAAAAACAAAAACAAATGAAAGATAAAAAAGAGAAAAATGGAAAAACATTTTTTTTTTTCAGAATTTTTTTCAGAATTGAAATTCTGCAATCTGGTGCACACTTTGGATAAGATATTTGGACAGTTTTCTATCAAAAACGCAAGAAAATTGTCCTCATTTCGGGAATCATTGGGGATCAAGATGATATGTGTGCCCCCCTCCCCCCCCCCACCCCCCCCCCCATCCTCCAGGATCGACTCCCTGCATTACACCAGGGTGCTTTTGCATTTTTTAGAATTCAGATGAAAATATCCCGTAAACACATTTATGATGTAATATGGGAATATTTCAATCCCAGAAGTGTACTATTCTTTTTTTTTGGGGGGGGGGGGGTGGGAACCTCCTTTAAGTGAAAGTATCTAGATACCTCCTCCCATCAACGGAACTTTTGCATTTTTTTTTTTATAAACTGGAGTAACAGACCTGGTGCACACTTTAGAAGAAACATTTGTAAATCTGTATTAAGTAGAAAAGACTGAACAGTGAGGGTATGAAAGGGGATAGGCCTGTTCCCCTCTCACGCGAGGTAGATTTTGTATTTTCAGAATTGATATTCAGCCACCTTTGGGTGAAATATTCAGACAGTTTTCTATCAAAAAAGTAAGAAAATTTCCACATCTCTGGAGTTACGAGGAGGAGCAAAATGATATGTTTGTCGCCAATACTTTTATGGGAGAACCACCCCCCCCCCGTCCCCATTGACGCCTCTGCATATGAGAGAATTTTTGTGAATGAAAGATCTGCTGCACACTCTTTGATAAAATATTAGGAAATACGTCAATCTCAAAAGTGTACCACGTCTGTCGAAAGGGACCCAATAGTGGAGCTTTTGCATGTTTATGATTGCAATTCAACGATCTGGTGCATAGTTCTGGGGGTATTTGGACAATTTTCCCCATAAAGAAAGTTCGAGATTTGTCCTCATCTCGGGAATTGCTTAGGGAACAAAACATTTCTGTCCCCCAAACATTTCCGTAGGGACGGGCAAACGCCCCTTTGCCCCCCCCCCCCCCCCGATAGAATCGACGCCCCTAATCTTCCCTGTGTATGCCGATAGATGTATCCTGACTGAGTCATCAGAGTCATCGTTTCATAAATGAATCAGGAAATGGAGGGGATTAAATTACGGCGGTATAGTTTTTTGTTATTGTTTGTTTTCGTACATAATTTGCAGATGGTCCCGAGTTGCTCGCGTCATAGCATGTTTACACGTAGGCCTGTACTATTTCACGTTGTCAACGTCTGGACCATACGTTATGTCTATATTACTTTCTTCACGAGCGAGCGAAGCGAGCGAGCTCTTGAGAAAATTATGTATGCATTATCCTATATGATAAAATACTGTTCAGCTCTGTAACACCTCTCTGAATGCGGGCGTACGAACGTCACGCAATATGCCAAAATTGATACAATCATATTTCCGCTTCCTCCAATATTTTTTTTTCAAATTTCAAGGGGGGGGGGGGTGATTGTACAGGCCATCCCCATCCTCAATTTCAGGGGGGGGGGGATTTACGCCCATGCTCTCTACACTGCTCTACCCTTGCCAGCTTACGCATGGATGTACGCATGCACACATTCGGGTCATGCAATTGACAAATGGTCGGGACAGCGTCAACCTTGCATTAGGTAAAGTCCCTGTCACACCTTTCCGGCAAGTCTTCCGTGCGACTTGCGAAGAATATTTTTTTTTTTCCTGCCCCGCAGATGGTTCGCACATGACAGTACCTAGAAAGTATCTTACCCATAGTTACCCGGAGTTGCTCACGCAAGTCCTATTCACCCGCAGCCAATTCAGGTTATAGGCCCTGTCACACCTTTCTGGGCAGACTATGGATAGGAGGGTTTATTGCGTGCCGGGATTTTCCAGCACGCAGGAAAATTTTTTGCAGGCTTTGGGATTTGGACTACTTTCTCATGCGTCTTACCTCCTGGTTCCGTGCTACTTACGTTCCACTTAAGTGAATTCCATGTGACCTGCGTTTCAGACGCATAGGTTGCGAGTGAAGACTGAACACTCGGTGAAGGAATTCCTATGGCAGAAGTCTCATAGAGTATCATTATCTTAGCCGCAGCCGACTCTCAACTAACCAGTAGAAAGGCAGCAACTGACCCCCAGCATGCACGCAATTTGCTCGTATAGCTCGCTCCACGCTCCAAAGAACTGACCAGCTACACGGATATTGGCAGTTTCGACACAGTTCCTTGCCGGTAAAACGCCCGTATTATGCTCGTAAAATGCCAACAGACTTCCATAGATCCACGGGCAACCTACATACTTCAAGCGGGTCAACTGCCTCTGACTTGGGGCAGCTACGGTCCTCTTGCTGGTGTTTTGCGTGGACCTCAGCGGGAAATCCCAGCGACTCATCCGGAAAAAGTTTTGGTCATGTTCAAAACTTGACTGCGGGTAAATATGACTTGCGTGCGTACCTCCGGGCAACTACGGGAGAGATACGTTCCAGGTACTGTCAGGTGCGGGCCGCGAATGCTGGGAGGCCTGAGTAACAGTTTTTTTTCCCCCGCAAGTCAACCCACAAGGCTTCCCCAGACACGGTGTGACAAGGTCTTGAGCATGCTCAAAGCTCGATCTGGGAGAGTCGCGGGGTTTTGCCTGCAGAGGTACACGCAAAACACCAGTAGGAGGCCCTTTATCGGTAATAGCGGCAGCGCCTCGCAGGCAACTCCCACGCAGGCACTTCGCAATCGCTGTATGTCGCTCTTCACTGAAAACGGATCGGTTTCGAAGCTCTCACACAGATCACACGGAATACACGCAATAGCAGGTTAGTAGCACACGTCTTGCAGGTAAGACCTAAGAACAGAACTCGCCAACATCCTTGTCCGCCCGCGCAAAATTCTCAAGAAAAATTCCTACTCGCAACAAAGCCGCTCAGCTTACCCGGAAAGGCGTGACATGGTGGAGTACTAGTAGAGTGGTCTGACAAAGTATTAGTGGGGGTACAAAAGGGACTTTTACCAAAGACACTGTGCAAGTTTCGCTGCACAATGGCTATTTCACATGTTCACACTGACATGCAACACTGAATGCGACCTAATTGAAATTGAAGATGGTTTCCAAACATGAGTCTGAACAAAAAACAATGATCTAAATGAAATCTGTCGTATCAAAAAATATACACTGTAGGTGCTCCACCATTTTTATGTTTTTCATCTCTTGCAGGTCGCGATACAGGACAAAGCCTATTTTAGATTGTCAGCCATATTGAAATTCAAGATGGTCGCCAGCCTGATGTGGTAGAAGAATAGAACATATCTGATGATTGAAATAAACTCTCTGGCCCGTATTCTACTGTAGACCAAGGTTTAAACCCATTTTAGACGCACCTATGGTTCAGGTAGACCCGAGGTTTAATTTTGTATTCTGCTAGCGAGGTTTACCCGAAATAGTCTTTGGTCAAGCCACCATGGTGCCCTCTATGGAAGAAGAAATTCTCCCTCTCCGAGTACTTTTCTCTCCACAAATCCACTTAAATTTATTATTGGCAGTGTATCAGCCACATGAGCGTGTATTTCTTGGATTTTGAATAGTTTTTACGGGTATTTATGTCGAATAAGGGCATGCTGTATTTTTGCTTGCGACGACTCGTGAAGCACTGTACATTACTGTACAGTTTGTGTACGTGTGCGACGCACATCACAGGATACATGATAAGCGTATAGCATAGCGCTATTATATTCCTGGCTAGCTAGCTTTGAATGCTCAGTACCAGCAGAGCCATCGCGCCGCGCCGGCCGGCGGCACGGTTGCTGTGTGCGCTGGATGGGACATGGCTTTTTATGTCGATTGAATCGTGAGTTCGGAATGGATTGGCGATTGATCAAACCAGGACTTTGAGGTAGGAAATTGAATAAAAGCTTTTTTCTTAAGATTGTCAGTTTATAAAAATGGAAACCATTCTAAAATTTAGAAATAGATCTAGGCCTATATCAACCCTGTCTCGATATTGTTAGATTTTACCTACCGTACCACACTAACCTAACTTTTAATAGATCTAACGTTAGTCCTAACGTTACAATAATGTACTCTAGCTATTCGAATAGGTTCTACTAACGTTAGTAGGACCCTACTCCTAGTCCTAACGTTAGTCCTACGATCTAGGTTCTCGATCTGGTCTATCTATGCCAAATCGACCTCGGGCTCTACCCTCTAGTCCTACATTGAGTTCTTGGTCTAGACTCTAGTCTTCGGGTTATTTTCATCGTAAAGTCTAGACGAACGTATACTTAGAGTACAGGGAGTACTAGGACTAGTATTTCTAACATTTTAGATCTCGAGTCTCTTCTAAGTGTACATGTTAGATCCATAGATGCCAAGTTCAAAAAATTTTTATGAGTGAGATTTTCATGACTCGGCATCTCGGCGCGCGCGCATGTGCGTGAGCGAGGGGAGGGTGGTGTCCGCCCTCCTATGGTTGGGAGCTTTTTCAATTTTTAGTGCAAGCTGGTGCATACTTAAGTGACCATTTTTTACCTATTTTGAAAGATAAAAGGGAAATATGCCTTCAGTTGCAACTCTTACTTTGATTCTTTAAGCTATGCCCCAGTGCGTGAGAAAATGGGTGTCATGCGTGAGATCGTGAGACAGACCCTAAATGCTTGAGTCTCACTCATGATGCGTGAGACTTGGTAGCTCTGTAGATCTAGTACCCATGTACGTAGTCTCTTAGGCGTATCTCGTGTGTACACGCGTGTGGCCGGCAAGCTAGCTGCAGGCAGCTGCTGCTGTATCCAGCCAGCCACTCGTTTTGTGCCATTGGCATTGATCTGTGTGCTGGTACCTTTACCAGTCATCATCGTAATACTAATAGACTCGATTTAAACTCGAAATAAACCTCCTCCTGGGTAGGTTTTATTTAAACCCTATTTAGACCACAGCTGGACTTAGCAGAATACCAATTAAACCTGGGTTTAAACCTGGGTCTAAACTGGTGGTTTAAACCCAGGTTAAACCCCCAAAACCCACTTTAGACCCAGGCGTGGGTTTAAACTCGGGTCTAAGTTTTTAGCAGAATACGGGCCTCTGGGTCCTGTTTCATAAAGTTGTTCGTAAAGTTACGAACGACTTACGAGCGACTGGTGATCAGTTCTTGTGAATTATTGAAATTCTAGTAAGTATAGCACATCGCAACTGATCACCAGTCGCTCGTAAGTTGCTCGTAACTTTACGAACAGCTTTTTGAAACACCCCCCTGGTATCACAAACTTAGGTATTGCAACCATTTGAATTTTTTCATCATTCAGTGAGAGGACAAAACCTATTCTAAATTGGTACACATATTGGTACACACATATCCATATCGATATTCGAGATGACCGCCAAGCCCAATGAGTTACAACAAAACTGATAATTTTAATGAAACCTCTGGTATTAGAAAGATGGGTAATGCACCATTTTATATGATTTTCATCCCAAACAAGTCAAGATTTAGCATAAAACCCATTTCTAAATGGTGGTCATTTTGATATTCAAAATGGTGGCTGAAGATCTGCTGGAAAAAAATGGTATCTTAATTTCACGAAGCACCCCAAATTGACAAATTTCGCCAATAAATGCAATTTAACACGGAAATCTAGCTGGAATACCCATTGTACTGTACTACTATATGCAGTAGGCTATACCTCATTCTATTTTACATTAATTTCTTTTTCTCGGTCCTTGGCAGGTAGTGGAGAGGAGGCAAAGAACATTTTCTTCCGTGGTCTGTATCCTTTTGAAAAGTGGGAACAGCGACGATGTAATGCAGATTTTTTATTTCTTATATAAATAAATATGCATATATTTTCGTTATGTCTCTTTCTATCTCATATAACCCCTCCCCGCCGTTTTTGTTGTTGTTGTTTTCAAACACGACATCTAATTCTTTGGTTCTATTTTTTTTTTCAAAGATGTCGTGTCTTGTGTCTCAACAGGTTAAAGTTACATCATGTAACCTATGAATGTGGTTGTCATCATTGTAATTAACATTATTATTGTATCATGAATCATGGATTGAACGCATGATGCAGCTCTCCTCTGTGCTCTCCATTCAGCATTGATCTTGAGTGATTTATTGACCTGGGGGTGTTTCATCAACGTTTGTCAGCGCTGACAATTTCAGCAAAATCCTTGGTTTTGATTGGCTGAGAAGCTCTGGTCACTGACTGTTACTATGGTGATTCAAGTTGTCAGCGCTGACAAACGTTGATGAAACACCCCCCTGGTCTTTGTTTTGAAGTTGTACCATCCTGAAGAACTAATCCCAGAGATTCTGCAGGATTTATTAGAGGACATATCTGCATTAAGTGGAAGAGAATTTTGAAGAAACTTTATTCGTAAACCACGTGCAGTTTCTTTGAGTTTGTGCTGGAGCCATGTTTAGCTGCAGAACCTGCAACAGCTACCTGGTCATGCATTGTTTGAACCTACAACCCCAGCACCTGTGGAAAAAAAAAAAGCATTAGTCTGGTCTTCCGACAATGAGTCATATTCATCCTGTTTTGGTTGCTTCCCTTGGTATTTTAGCCTGCATGAATGTTGCAGGGGAATGTGCTAATGTCCCATCCTCACATCACATTGTGCAGCAGTCATTCATAAAGAAATAGTTCCTTCAAAAAATGGTTGCCTACTATGAGAATGGGTCAGGGACTTTCCAATGTCAGCTGCTGAGTGATGGTGATGTACACCCTAACCGAGGTCCTCATGAGCATGAGTTCAACCTGCAAATCATTATGTCAATCACAATATACTTCGCAATACTTATTGCAGCTGCAGCATGGAAGTAATTATCTCCTGTCTTCACCGGTTTTCCATTTAAATCGATCGTAATACTAGCATGGCTGTAATATTTCTACTGTAGAATGCCATTTCCCTTCAAAAGACATTAAATAAAATCTATAATTATCAACAAATATACTTCTGCGAAATTTTAAAGGCATCTCTCCACACTCTACTTGTAAAGCTTCAAGAGATGTGTTATGCACTGCACCAGTAATTATTCTCAAAGTCTGGCATTGAATACAATCAAGTTTACGTTTTGCGCTACTACTTGCAGCAACATATATTTCACATCCATAATCTAAAATTGATCTTATACGATCCTTTATATACCGTAAATATACAAATGACGCACAGGTCTGAGTACGTCAGTCGGAATTGTGTGCATAAGGTAACTATGGAATGCTTAACCCACGAGGCGAAGCCGAGTGGGTTTAGGCTAAATTCCATAGTTACCGCATGCACACTATATTCCGACTGACGCACAAAAAGAAATGTGCGTCATCTGATTTATAGAATGGGTAATTTTCTTGCCAAAAACCCATATTTCTATCGTGTTACCCGATGACAAAATTACTGGATGCATTTCCTTTTGGCTTGCCGTAAACGAGCGTGCATCAGTTTTTACTGGACGCACGGCCAGCCGTGCATCAGTAAAAATTATATAACGCCTGAGGAGATCCTTGTCATTTGATTGGTTGTTTAACATTGATCATTCGGCCCATTTCACTATGACGTCATCATCCGTGCAATTGTGGCTCCATTTACCGTGCAATTTTGGATCCATACGATTTGCTCCATTGCACGCTCGCTGAGAGCCCGGCACACTACGTGTGTATGCGACAGCGCGCCAGCGTAAAGTGCTCAGTGAGCACTGCACTCTCGCGATCTCCGTGTCTCTCTTGTTTCTCAATTAATAAAACATCAAATGACATGGATCTATTTTAGGCGTTATATAAAACAAATAATAAATGTTTTTCATTCGTGTAATGGACAGAATATTTCATTCGGTGAAAGATGAAATAGTAGAGCGGTTAAGCCCTCAAAATCACGGGAATTGTGCAAAATTTGACTAAAGCATGAAACCAGTGTTAGTACATAGCATAAGATTTATTTTAAGATCGGGAGGTAAGTCTGACTTGACCTCTGATGACCTCCAGAGGTCAATGAACTTAAGATACCAGAATATTGATGTTTGGAGACATTTGTGAATGATACATGTAGTTATGATGCACTAAACATGCATTTATACTACAGATACAGAGAAATCATTTTCAGATTCAACAGAGCACTGACAGGTTTGTACCTTTGACCTCTGATGACCTCCAGAGGTCAATGAACTTTGAATATCAGAATATCGATGTTTTGAGACATTTGTGAATGATATATGTGGTTATGATGTACTAAACATGCATCTATACTTAATGGAAACCATTTTCTGATTCCACAAAGCATTGACAGGTTTTTACCTTTGACCTTTGATGACCTTTAGAGGTCAGTGACCTCAAAATATCATAATATTGATCTGTGATGTCATTGGTTATTGGTAAACATTGTTAAGATGTACAAAACAAGCATACCTGTCTTACAATGAAATTGTCTTCATATTCTAAAGAGCAGACAGGTTTCTACCTTTGACCTCTAATGACCTTGAGAGTTCAATGACCTTAGAATATCAGAATATTGAACTATGACATCATTGGTGGGTGATAAACTTGGTAAAGATGTACAAAACAAGCATATCTATTTTACAATGACATTGTCTTCATATTCCAAGGCACACAGACGAGATTCTGCCTTTGACCTCTGATGATCTCGAGAGGTCAGTGACCTCAAAATATCAAATTAGTTTGGCATCATTAATGGTGAACATGATGATGTTCTAGAGAGCTACCTTTCACCTATGAAAATCACACAAGGTCAAAGACCTCTAATGAAATGTGAGGATATTGATATTGATATTACGATAGTTAATAGTAAATCGTTTATAATGTAGGGCTTACAAACCATGCATTTCTGTTACCAAAAAAGTGGCTACTCATTCCGCTGAACTTTTCAGCTAATCATCTAAGTCGGGTATGTGCACAGATCAAGGGGTGTCGATCTGTTTTCATGTGGGGATGGGGGACTTGGAAAATATGTGTACTGTAAGCATAAGTCCATGGTGCAAAGAAGTGGAGCGGAGGGAGAGGTGGAGGGTGTGGGTGGGGAGTTGGATTTTTGCAGTTTTAGACCTGAAATCAGTGATTTAGTGCAGCTCTTGTTTAACGTGTGCGTCATCACTTATATGGAAGTTGATGGTGTGTGGGCGCATCTCACCCAACCCCCCCCCCCCCTCCGTTTTTGAATTCTTAATCTGATGCATACATTTTAGGGAACATTTGGAAAATTATGGATTGCCAAAGTGTACCAAGTCTATATGAATGGGAACCCAGTAAGGGCAGCGTTGGTGAGGGTAGGGTATTCCACTCCCATTCGAGAGAGCTCTGGTGTTTTGAGAAGTGAGATTAACGATCTGGCACACATACCCTTATTGAAGCCATTTATGGAGGGAGACCCGGTAATCGAAGGAAGGATGTAGGTGGAGGTATCCCCTCCCTCATTATGGAGCTTTTGCATTATTTTGTTTGCAATTCAATGATCTCTCGCCACTCTTGGTTGAACTTCCATTTTGGAAAAAAAAAAGTCCATCCCCAAATGTGTAGCCATAATCAAAGCGTGGAGGGGAGGTTGATATAGCGAGAGGAGGGTATGGAGGGGACTGTCCCCCAACCCTTCCCATGCGAGGGAGCCTTTGCATTAAGAAAAAAAAAATCTTGTATACACATTTATGATGGAATATTTGGGAAATTATCAGTAAAAGGAGTGTACTGAATCTAAGGGTAGAAACCGAGGAGGGAAGGGTGAATTGAAAGGGGATACCCTACCCCCTCCAACAAGAGGGATTTTCTTTAATTTATTGGAACTGAAATTAAAGATCTAGTACATACTTTTTGATGATATAGAAACAAAAATGGTTAATCTCAAAAGCACTAAGTGTATATCGAAGGGGACCTACAGCGGAAGACAGTGCAGGGGAGGGGGTATGCAAAGGAAATTTTGCCTTTTAATATGGTGCATACTATAGGTGAAATGTTAAGACAATTTATTTTCTGTCAAAAAAGTGAAAAAAAAATCTGCATCTCAGGAAATACTTGTAGGAAAAGTTTTATGTCTCCACCACTCCCCCTCCCATATTTTCTCGGGAGGCGGAACAAATGCCTCTTGCCCTCTAAGATGAACACTCGTGCATATATAAGAAAGCCTTTTCATCTTTACAATTCAAATTAGAATATCTCTTAAAAACATTTTTCATAGAATTAGGGAAATTATCAATCAACAAAGTACGTTATATCTGTGGAAGGAACCAAGCAGAGGGAGGGAGTATATTGGAAGGAGATATCCCCTCTCACAGAACAGAGATTTTGCATTTCAGAATTGAATTTCAACAATCTGATGCACACTTAAAGTGAAAAACTTGGGCAGTTTTCTGTCTAAAAAACAAAACAAAAAATTCAACAAAACAATACAAAACAAATCCCACATCTCACAATTTATTGGGGTGGGGGTCAACTATCCCAGCCACCACCCCACTCCTCCAAACTGATGCCCCGGTATGTGCATGTGTTTTATTCCACTTGTTGAAAAGAAGAGAGAATTGTAAGAAATAATATTGTTCAGTGGTCGCTATCCCTGTTTATCAATAAGGTGATTTCCTTCACCTGTATTCCTTAAGATGATGTAGGCCTGGTATTTGCTTTGCACATTATTACATTTATATATTTTTTTTTGTATACTCGTTTATATTTTGATGTGAAAGTTGTTTACTTTTCCATTATTATATTTGTACACGTAGAAAAAAATAATCCAAGTCTGAAAATGAAACTGATACATTACTTAATGATTGACATAATGCACATATTGTGTATTTCTATAGCAATAAAAGTGAGCAACTAAAAATGCGTATACTCATTTCACATGAACATTAGCGAGTATCCTCTGACCTCTGGAGGATATTGAAAGATATGCATCGAAATGTAAGAATATTGATGTCTGGTCTCATTGGTTTGTAATGGCCAGCGCTTTATGAAATAATATACCAGAAAAAAAATGCATTCTGTGTGTGTGTCCGAAATTGTATGCAGAGTTTTCCACACACTGTTCAATTTTGACTTCCATCTAGGACATTGAGAGTTTTTTTTTTTTTTCTCAACTACACTGTAATATCAAAATCTATTGAAAAAACACGATGATGGCTGGGTCTAACACATTATCATTCTTTTGTGTTGGAGATCCATGCCGGATAGTCAAAACAAACATAAAAAAGATATCTCAGACCTAATTGTTATAACAAAGCATCATATCCTACAGACCTAACCAACCCTCTGTGCCCAGACAATGTACACCACCCTAGGGACTTACTCGGAGCTTTAGAATATCCTTTGCCAACAGAGGCATTCCAACCTTTGCAGTGCCAACTAAGATCTACCATGGAACTGATTGGTACTGGTTCGGCATCATTGACAGCAGGGGCCTGTTTCACTAAGCTCTGGGATCAATCCTAAAATCAATTCAATTGATCCCAGGGGCAGTTTTGTGATTGATCATTCCCAAAAAGTTAGGAACTGTTTCACTAAGCAATTTGGGAACGATACGGAGCTGGGAATTGAACCCAAAGTTGGGATTGATTCAGATCTGACCCAAGTTGGAAAAGATCCATTAACTCGCTGAGTTGCGCGCATATGATTGTTACGTCATAATAGCGATGACCTCACACAGAAGCGTCATAATGGCAATGAAGTGATACAATTTGTCATGTGCTCGTATGTTACATAGAGCGGAAAGAGAGAAGAGCAAAAAAAGTACGAATGAAGGGAAGGAAGAAAGAAGGGAAAGAGAGAAAGTAAAGAGGAAGAGAGTGAGGAAAATGCCATACTATGTAGTATACTAGTAACGCGCCAAGGCTAAGTACATATATATTGCCCAGTATAATAGTACAGTATAATATGAAGATCATTCACATGGTGAAATTACCAATTTAATTATGTTGAATCTAATACTAGTACAGAATTTTGTGCTAGTTTCACCTATACGCCAAATTGGGCATTTAACACACATGATGCAGTATATATATATATATATATATATATATATATATATACATACATACATATATACATATATGTAATGTATCTGTTCCACTCACACTGAGGACTGTAATTGCTGTCATTAATGTTTGGAACAATATTGTATTCTTTATTTGGTATATATTATGTTTGTTTTTTTGTCATTTTCATCTTTGTTGACATGTTTGAACATACATGTATGTGTATATCTATCTTTTCATCTTTAAAGCGTCATGAGCACTGAAAGGTGGACCTGTGCGCTATATATTATATGGTTACATGTATTCATGTATGTAATATATTTACATAGATACACAAAATTCACTGTGCGCCAACAAAACCATCAACAACATCAATCAACTACAGCACTCGAGACACTTCTGAATAAGTCAACTGCTACAAAAATATTCACATTTGATGCAATCTAATTGTGCAATGTCAAAATGCTACCGGAAAACAAAAATGCAATGAATACACACTCTTCATTATCTGAAAGCCTGTACTTGGGTTTCAACATCACTATATTATGTTCACACGTAAAGGGCAAATCGTTCACATGTGGGTGTGTTAAAATCACACAGAAGAAACAATGGTAATTGAAGTCATGAATGAATAAGATATAGTATGCATCTTTCTTCTACATACAGTAGCTCTTCTCTTCTCTTACAACTGAAAAAAATATTCAAATTCAAATCAAATTCATGGTAGAAACGTACACATTACAACATGAAATAACTCCATTCAGACATTCCCTCTTTTAAGCCTCCAACACAAGACACAAGTTTTTTTTTTTCATTGTTAAAGGTCAAGAGTGAAGTAGCATATATGCATAACAAGGAGAATGGAAAGGAGAGAAAGGTAGCATATCATGCACAACAGGGAGAATGAAAATGAGAGAATTATAGCAGTACAAGAAGAGAGCAATAAGAAAAATAGGTCCAAGAGAAATTGAGCAAGAAAGAGGAAGTATGATATACTTGGATTATAGAGGGGATGGAAGAGACTACAGATTTATAACGACTTTGACGCACAGTTACATAGACAAAGAATAAATGAAGAAACAAGCAAGGACTATGACTAAAATGGCTTACTAATTGCCTTAGATGGTTTCTATTTGAATCTAGTCAGATAAAACAAATGCATAACAAACAAAGTGGCTATTTGTTATGCATATAATATGATGGTTATCTTAGTAATATGACACAAATTGATTACATTTTTTTTTAGCTCACAAACGTTCACAATGTGATAAAATTCAATGTCGTGTCAAAAGTTAAAGAGTGAGGTTTCAAGGTAAAAGTATTCACCAGCCAAAAGTATAAGTTTCCAGGAATCTGCTTACAGCATACTCTTGTACTTGCTATTACAGTATGACGGAATGAGGGAAATCCTGGTGGGGCAACAACATATACAATGTATGTCACACATTCTGACACCAAACAAATCACCACCACTAGTCAAAACTTTATTCTTCCCTCGCTTCCTCAGACGGCATGGTCCCAGCTTCAAGCCATCTTGACTTCCACTGTGGGCAGAACAGGCCACACCCACTTTGTACAAATGCATTCATGACACTATTAACACATTTACAGTAAAATATTTATACAATAATGCCTAAACTTCCATGCTAAATGACTTTTGAAAGAATACCATTGTTGTTACACAGGGAGATCAAAATCAAAAGTAACTTTTTATTCCCTTATCACCTTTGAATCAACTGTTTTCGTATTTCTGTGGACTTGTTATGTGGAGGTTGGAGATGAATAAATTGTTACATTACTGTTGGCTCGGCTTATTCATAAATTGCAAGACAGAATGATGCCACAGTTACAGATCCCCTAGTTTATACACAAATCCCTCTTAAAAGAAAATGGCGACTCTGCCATGTAATGTGGCTAGAAGCCAAGATCTAGAACAAAGATGACCATGATGATGAGGAAACAGCATAGCGCCATTTATGTGTAGAAACATTCAAAGGCGCCCGGCTCCCAGAATGTATCACACGTCATTCACAGAGTTGCTGGAAAAGATAAGGGTTCAGTTGAACAGATTTGAATGCTCAACTTGAAGACAAGATCATCTGTAGCTACAATGCTTGGACAAGACAGTCCCCTAGCTGTTCTCCACGGCTGCATATAAGAAGGGATAGGGTGTCAAATCCTCCAATACAATGGACGAAGGCTGTGACTGTAGATGTTCCTTGTTGACGACACATGACCAATAAAACTCAGCAATTGTCCCTTCCTGAGGTAAAACAAAGCATATAAAATAAAAAGAGAAACATTGAAGACGTCTTAAACCACAAAATGGTTTTGTTGCTGTTAATTTTTTTCCCCTATCACATTAATTCTGTAATCACTCATACCGTAACTTGATGGACTCTCAAAGATGGTCACATTTAAAAGCAATTATTTTGCGAATAAAAAAAAAAGACATGGCATGTGGGGGTAGCATATGTCTGTATTACACGGAAGCTACAGATCACATTACATCTCTAGCTTAAGTAATGCTATTTTTCATTTTGATATCTAGCTTAATTCAAGACAAAGTCATGTTGCAAATAGTTGTCACTCTTCCAATTAATGCAGTCAAATCTCTCAGGACTTAATTAAAAAAAATGATAGGCAATGGTGATAACTTTAAAGTTAAATATTACACTACTTGCATTTTTGGTCTCCATACCGACACTTGCATTGGCCATTATTGGACTTAGAGGGACTGTACAGTAGTGGTTGAGGTGGGGATTCATGTTTTGAACATTCCTAAGTGAGATAATGAGAAACCTCTTATGAAATATGAAAGAGCATGTAATTTTAAGAAGGATTCAACATTTATTTGATGAAAATTGGTTTTCAAATGGCTGAGTTATCCAAAAAAAGTGATGATAATAAAAGGCGACAGGCCATGCCTTTTATTAGGATCTCTTTGTTTCACCTTGTTTTTGGATATCTCGGCCATTTCAAAACAGATTTTCATCAAATAAACTTTTGATACCCCTTAGAATTGCATGCTCTTTGACATCTCATGGAGTGGTTTCTGAATATCTCGCAAAATGTTAAATGCTAAATCCTCACCTCGACCAGAACTGTACACACCCTTTAAAATCAACTTTGGCTTTAAAACAGCTTTCTGTACATTCAGGGTTTTGGATTCATGACATATCTCATGCCGTTTTATTGATCTTGATTTGCCAATGCTGGATCACATGATACCAACTAAAAGTATCTGACGATCCTATACAGAGAAGAATAAAGAGAAGACTTTATATTTCTCTGAGGGAGGCAGATTTAAGACGCCAGAAAAAATATGAATTCAAGGACATTTCACACCTGGTATCAGGAAAATAAGCATTCAAAGTACGTGGTGTCATCATAAGGATAAAAATGTACGTATTGTGATTAGAAATACCACCGCCACCACATTCCCAATAAATGATTTTTTCCCTCCCACAATAGTATGATTGAGTTCTAAAACTCGGTATAGATAATACATTGAAAAACCTTTTGAATAATGAGCTTTCAGAACATTTTAAGAAATTAAACTTACACCTTTCAAGGCAATCAGTGAGCTCAAAGCCTGGGGCCGTATTCTGAGAGCTAATTAAGTGTCTGATTAGCACTTAATTACCGAATTGGTATTCTGAGAGCATGATTAAGTAGGGGATATATTAAATACCATAGCAACAAGCGTTTTGGCGGGAAGGACCTACGCGTTTGCGCGTATCAATGCGCGTGCACCTCTGATAGGACTTAATCACAGAGTTAATTACGAATCGGTATTCTGAGGGTGTAATTAAGTATGAAAGTTAATGGAAAACTTAATGATACCAAAGAGTGCCATTAACTACTCCGATACCACGCATTACATCGTGTTTTCTCTGCCACAACGATGCATACCGTCTTCGGTAACCGAGGAGCGGTTGAATCTTGTTATCATAGTATCCGTAGAATTCAGAGAAAAAAAGAAATATAGCCGATCTTCGAGGAATTTTGTCATTTTATGTGAGCAAAGAGGTTGAGATCTTCGCGTGCGTAGGTGAGGGGTTGTAATCAAATACCGGAGTGTGCGCACGGAGCTCTTGGGTTGTAATTACAGGGGGCGTGCAGGAGCGCGCATTGAGGGCATATTTGCGCGTGTAATCATCATTTTGGCTTCTAACAACGCGTCTGATTGGATGGAATAACAATTAGATGGGAGGGACCTAAGATAATTACAGGGGACTTAATCATACCTTAATTACGTCCTCAGAATACCGATTTTGCCCATGATTAAGGGCCTATTAACTTCACGACTTAATCACGAAGTTAATTACAGACTTAATTACGACCTCAGAATACCACCCCTGGTCAGGAATTCACCTCTCTCATAAGGTTTGCACAGGCCTCTTGTCCACTGTTTAGAAGAGTGCATCACATTCAGAGCCAGTCCCTGCTGATGACAGAATAAAGCAGATTACAAAGTATAACTATACAAGTCTGTAGAAATATGCTGTGACAAGTAAAATATCTCAAGCTCTAGTTCTTTTCTCAAATGTGTCTGTCATTACTCAACCTAGCGGGAAAAGGAAGTGTCACCGACTTGCATAAATTTATATTGTGCATTGTACTTTCATACCCATGTAAAGATATTTTGATTTTACTGTCATACCAAATTGTATGAAAATGGCAGGAAATACTACCAGCTTTTTTTCCAATCACTCACGTAAGTTGGAACCAACTTGGTAAAGGAACTGGTTGATATTGACATTGACTTGCACATGGTTACTGTAAAAACCTCGCTCTTCGCACCATACATGTACGCTGCGCTTAGCACTGCCTACGTTACCTTACCTGATGTAACCTACACATTGAGGGATGCATTGAAATAGGCTATGGTGTAATATGAATTAACTTTGGTGCAGTCTGGTACAATTCGTTCCCCCCCCCCCCAAAAAAAAAAAAAAAATGAATTACACAGCAGTTCAGTGCAAAACTATGACCACACGTAAAAGCATGGAATTAGGTCTTTACACATACCCGGTTGTCAAATTTAGGAAAGTGTTATAGTCGAATTATGGACGGCTTGTTCCAAGAAAACAGTAGTGGAACTTGAGATAACATCTGTATAGACCTCTAGGGTCTATAGTAAACATGCAACCATGGATACCGAGTAATTAGCACCGAAAACAAAATCAGACAAAGATATAGAGGTCTATAAATTGGAATCAGCATGCTTCGTTGCCATTACTGTGTATCTACTAGTTCTCGACTAATCTAATGTTAGATCTGTGTGTTACTGACTAACGTTAGATATGTAATGATACTGACGTTAGCTAACTACTAGTAGTAGATCTAGGCTAGGCCTATAGATAATGGAATGAAACTACTGCACTGTATAAACTATACACAGCCCTGTCGCTGTACACAAGTGTAAGTCGCGACTGTCGACTTAACGTTACACTTGCGTACAGCGACAGGGCTGTGTATAGTTAAGTGCACTGTAGACTGCACTCGAATTGAACAGTACAGGGTCTAGGTCTAGACAAGAGAGACTCAATTGTGATTGTGATGAAGAGTAGAGGTCTAACAATGTTAGGTAGAGGGTCTAGAGCTTCTAGGCAGAAAAAGCTGTCTGTCGGGAGGAGCCTCAAATTGGAATTTTAAATAGACAGCCTACGCTACGGTGACGGAGGCTACGCGATCGCCTAGCGGCGTCTGCGATATTGCTGACATTTCACAAATTATTCGAAGCTCACGTAATCGAAACCTTATCAGTGACAAGTTGTAACTAATCTACAGATATATTCTAGGTCTACAGTCGTGAGTCTACAAGCATGAACAAAGCAAGGATGGAGCTAGAAGTGGATTACCGTATCAGTGGTAGGCCTAGATGTAGACTGACATACGTGTGCGTAATTACACACATGGGACTGAGCAAATCACGATTGTTGCGATTAACATACATGTTCAATACGAACAGAGTAAAGAAATCGTTGGGCACTTCTTCCTTATGACTGCCAGAACAGACTTGGAATGGCATCAACCATTGAAATAACAATAAACATGTCATTCTTAGATGAAATTTGTGTACTGAAAATGAAATTTGACCACAAAATATTAATTTTAATGTTTCTTTACCGTACCTTCTGCTTGATTGTCATTGCCATATTTCTCTCCTTTACCTCTCACTATCGATCACAGCCTCGTTCACTATGATTAAATCAGTCGAACTCAATTAATTATCGTTCCCACCCAAAGATCGATTTGATGAAACGCGTCAAAAGAGTCGTTCCCAGGATGGTATCAATCCCAGAGTTGAGATCGGTCTTGGGTTGGATCGATTTCCCATGTTAGTGAAACAGGCCCCAGATCTCTTTTCCTCTTCTCTTTCTTCTACTTCTTCCTCTTCTTCTTAATACAATGTATTTAATGCTCAGGGCTTATGTTCATGAAGTGACCTTTCGTTGTCCTGAGAGGTCAAAGTTGGATAATGCACAGGGTAATGACCAATGTTCCATGGAATGACAAGATTGTTCTATTATAGCATAATGCTAACACCATTGACTATACAGAAAATATCAATACATTGTATTCTGATATTTTGAGGTCATTGGCCTGTCACCTTCCTCAGAGTTCAAAGGTAGAGATACATGAGTAATTTCTCTTGCTCTGTGGAATAGCAAAACAATTCAATTATAATACAAATGAATATGACATCTTAACCCTATTCTAACGGGGGGGGGGGGGTCAAATTGACCCCCCCCCCTCGACGTTTCGCGCCACGATTTCGCAACGTGCAAAGAATTTGCCTCGTCGTTTCAGGACTTTTTTTTTATTGAAGTCTCCCGCATATTTTGAGACCAAATTTGCGACGTCCAGGTACACCGTTCTGAAGTTACGTAATATTTTGCATATGCATGTCAACCCCAAAACAGCTCAAATTCATGATATCGTGTGCAAATCCGACGCAAATTGTGTTTTTTTTGTTTAAATTGATATAAATAAGATTATTTCAACTTTTAACCATTGCAATTAATAATTCTAGTGTAGATAAACCTGAAAAAAGTGCCTGCAACAAATTCTGGCAAAAAAACAGAAAACTAAAGGTCGAAAAAAATAGAATACATAAGAAATTAACAAAACCATAGAAAACAAAAGAAATTGATTCTGTTTGTGCTATTTTTTACACGAAAATTGTTTGATGTGTCTTGAGGAATTATGACACAAAAATTTAGCAATCCTCCAGTCTTTTTAATGGAGTTATAGGTGAAAACATGATTTCATGCACAAATTTGCGTAATTAATCTATTAAAATAAAAAAGGCAATATTTTTCTATTGTATGACCATGTAATCTTGTAGTTGACATCCAGCTCTATCTTCAGGCAAAATTTCGCGGCGATCGCGTGATCGGCGGCCGAGATCTGAAGGGGGGGGGGGGTCAAATTGACCCCCCCCCCCCGTAAAAACTTGGTCTCAGATAGCCCAGTTAGAACATGGTTAATCATGTTTATCATCAACCAATTGCACCAAATATCAATGTTCTGATGTTTTGAGGTCATTGACCTCATCATAGGTCATCTTAGGTCATCAGAGGTCAAAGGTAGAAACCCGACTTGAAAGGCTCTGTGGAACATTGAGGCAATTCCACTTACAAAAATTAGTTTTAGTACATAATTATCGTGTTTCAGTTACAAGTGACTCTTAAAATATCAATTTTCTAACATTTTGAGGTCATTGGCCCTCTGGAGGTCATCAGAGGTCAAAGGTAGAAACCTGTCAGGGCTCTTGGGAACATGAGAACAATTCTGCTGTAACAAAAATTAGTTTTAGTACACCATTACCGTGTTAACCATTAACTAATGACGCAAAATATCAATTTTCTTGCATTTTGAGGTCATTGACCTCTGGAGGTCATCACAGGTCAAAGGTAGAAACCTGTCTAGGCTCTTTTGAACATGAAGACAATTTCACTGTGACAAGAATTAAGTTTTATTACGTCATTACTGTGTTTATCATTAACCAATGACACAAGATATCAATTTTCTTTCATTTTGAGGTCATTGACCTCTGGGGGTCATCAGAGGTCAATTCAGACTTACCTCCCGATCTTAAAATTAATCTTATAGCATGTTCCAACAATGGTGAAAGTTTCATGCTTTAGTCAAATTTTGCATAATTCTTCGGCTTATCTGCTCTACTAAAATGTTTGATCCATCAACTCGGCTGCGCCTCGTTGAATGGATCATTTCATCTTTCACCTCATGAAATATTTCTGTCCATTGCACTCATAAACATTCATTATTTCTATACTGATGCATGGTTGTTTTAGCCAATAGGCGTCTCGTACTGAGTGCGCGAACGCTTGCTTTAGTGCGCGAACCTTTGTTACAAGTGCGCGTACTCTTGCTACACTGTGACTCAGCGTGCGGCCAGTAAAGATCAACACATAGCTCTTGACCAATCAGATCGAAGGATTCTCGCTACCCATTCTATAATAATATTTGACCATTACTCCCCCATGGTGTACCGGCAACACATCTCAACAAATTTACAGTTTACAGCCTTGTCTTTGATAACATCAGTATAGTTTTGTTTTTGTTTTTGTTTTTGTTTTTGTTTTTTCTTGTCGAGCCCACCGGAGGTGAGGGGAGACTAAGGGATCGCCTGCGGCGCCTGTCCGTCCGTCGTCTGTCCGTAACGCTATGAAAACTTGAATAACTCTGTACTCTGGGCTTCAATTTGAATCAAACTTGGAGGGAAGAGTGGTCATACAAATTTTTACCTTTTATCAAGTATGATGGTCACCACAAGGTCAAAGGTCACATGCAGGGGTCAATGAACTTTTAGGGCTCAATGTTAAGTTTTTAGGGCACGTTTCGATTATGGACCATAACTTTGATCCGTAAGTCTATTTGTGACCAAACTTGGATGGTAGATGTACCTTGGCGAGTTGATGATCACCACAAGGTCAAAGGTCACAGACAGGGGTCAATGAACTTTTAGGGCCCAATGTACTGTGCATTTAATTATGACTCCTAACTTTTGAACCATAGGTCCATTTGTGAAAAAAAAAAAAAGGTGTTGTACGTTTGTGGGCGAGACACATTACGGCAATTGCCTTGTTTTTTAACTAATGATCAAACCCCATTCCTAAACACTTATATTCCGCATCATGTTTAATTTAATGCCCTTCAATATATAAATCAACACTATTTTTCTCTTTATTGGTGAACACCATCATAGCTGATTCATCAGCTGAAACATCAATCTTCCAGTCTCTACACCATGACATAATTTCATCAATTGCTCTTTGTAATTTCTTATGCAAATAACAAAAGTTTCTACTCACGCTCCATAACGCTATATCACCAGCACATACTGATAACTTAACAGAATTTTCTTTCAATTTTAGATCACTTAACATAACATTAAACAAAACTGGACTCATAACACTTCCTTGGGGATTCCCCCTTTTCAGCACATATTCTTCAGAATATATATAACTACCATCTCACTTTACTACACATTGTCTATTTCCACCTTAACATCCTATCTTTAATTCCAATCTCTTCAATTTTAGGAAGTAAACCTTTTCTCCAGATCTTATCAAAAGCCTTAGTTACAGTAAATCTAAGAACACAACAACCACATATTCTTTATTCACCATTCCTTTTTTTTGTACATCAGTTTCTAATCTCACCAATTGATCAATAGTACTTTTTTTTTCTAAAACCCGCTTGAAACGGACTTGATATATAATTCCACTCCAAATACCATACTAATCTGTTTTTCACCATTCTTTTCATAATCTTACACATCACTGAGATGAAAGTAATCGGGCGATATGACCTAGGATTCGTGGGATCTTTACCCGGTTTCAACACAGGAATTTGTATACATTGATACCATTCAACTGGAAAAAAATTTAATCCATACATCATTATACAATTGCAATAAACATTTACACATAATTTCAGGTAGCGATTGTACCATGATATCATTAATACCATCTTTACCTTCCGCTTTTTTATATCTTTCAAAGCATTCGTTAATTCTCTTATCAACTAGCTCATATAAATTTACTTTGATTACTTCATTCTCAATATGTTTTCTTTCTTCTTCTTCTGAATTACATATATCATCTGTTTCGATCAACTGAAACGCCTTCGCAGTAAGATTTGCTTTTTGTGATTTATTTGTTACCGGTGCCGTCTTATCCATCTCAAATGAATTACTACTATCATGAGTATTCTCCTTACTTTTCTGTAATCCTTTCACTTTTCTCCAAACTTTACACGCATCCGTCGTTCGATTTAAAGACTGGCAGTATTTGAGCCAGTATTTATACTTTTCTTCTCTTATAACATTCTGAGCATGCGCTTTCTTTTCTTTATACTTTACCAAATCTTCTGTCTTATAATGCCTTCCTACTCTTTTTCTATACAGATTCTCTCTCTGATCACCTGTTCACATTTCTCTGTCCACCATGGCGCTGGATCCTTTTACTTTTCTTCTACCTATATATACCTTTTTAATATCATTTTTCTGCTACCTCAATAATCAAATTTACAATCAAATTATATTTTTCTTGAATGTTCATATCTTCTATCACTTGTAATATATCCAAATGCAAACATTTATCAGCAATTCTTTCAACATTTTCTAAATGACCACATATTTTCATTGATTCCTGTTCCTTTTACGATCGAATGTTTTCGAATTAATGAACATTATGAACCAAGTCATCACTACCAAAATTATTTTCTAATACTTCCCAATTTAATTCATGCACAAACTTTTGCGAAGCAGCGGTCAGATCTAAACATGACCAACGACCCGTATGCGGGTCTAGTCTAGTTGCCAGTCTATCTTTTAATAAAACCAAATTATACTTTTCTAAGAATTTAACCACCACCTTTCCATTACTGTCCTCTTTCCTTCCACCCCACACTACACTGTGGGCATTGAAATCACCGAACAATATGAAATCGGTAAGACAATTTTTATTCATATCTTCCAATTTACATACATCTATTTTTTTACACGGATTATAATAATTTATAATTGAAACTGGTCTATGAAAAGAAAATACATCTATTCGTTGATACTCTTCGGAAGGGGGTTTGTATCTCTTGAAAAATGATAGATTTAAATAAATATCTATATTTATGAATATAAATCACCAAACCGCCTCTACCTCCTGAACCTCTGTTCTTAATACCCTTGGTGACATGGCGTTCTTGTATGCTGCACCTAAGTCATGGAATAATCTTCGTCTGTAATGCAAGCAAGTACAGCTAATGAACTTAAGACCAGGTTGAAACCCATCTTTTGAATCATGCATTTTATGTTTGAAATATTGTATGTTGTGATTTTTACTTTGTAATGCGCAATAGTATAGTAGCTATAATTATAGTAATATAAATGTACTTTATTATTATTACTATCATCATCATGTAAAGATATTAGAGTTGATAAATGAGACGCATATGAAACAGTTATATATATTATATATATAAACAGTTATATATTATATGTATGTTCAATATTGCACAGGTTTTATTCCTTGATGAATAAATCATTTTATTTCAGTCTGCAGTTATTTGACGGTGGGTTCAAATTAACTTTGGCGTCTCTAATCACTCAGGAAAAGAATAAAAGATCGGCGAGTGGCGTAAATAAGAGACGGTTGATATATCTTCACGCCCTGGTAAGTCTTGCTTACTGACTAGCTGTCGTGACTGTCCATAAAATTAATGCCCACAGTTGGATACGTTTTTATTTTTATTGTTTTAGATATCTATGTGCGTGGTAACCTAGAATATGATATGACATAATATGTGACCCTGCACCTCAAAACAAACAAAAAGTCGCCAGACATGAATTTTTAGTTAAGACCATATTCTGAAAGAGCAGACTTTGAGCTTTAAAATGATGTATAACTCAAAATAAATGGGCTCTCCTATTAAAACCTATCTAAATATTGGAAAGAAAGCACAAACTCAGGAAAAGTGTGAACTGAGAAAAGAGGCTCTGAAGTACAGTGTCTATTCAAGCGCTTAATCTTTACCAAACCGTGCTGGCTGTGCAATGAATGGGACAAAAAACAGGAAGTAAACCACCAGAGTAACAACAATGAAGGAATTATCAGATTAAACTGAAATTAAGCATGTTCCATTGACACATTCTGTCCATAATTAATGCCAACTTTCAAAGCAGTAGCGCTATCCTTTTAAAAGTTATTAGAGTTGAAAGTGAAGAGTGTGGACAAGGTTTTTCAGAAATGAAAAAGGGATTCTAAAGACACACGTAATCACACTATTCTACCAAAAATGTTCGAGATAAACTGCTAAAAAAAACACACTTTCCTGCCCGTTTTATGATACCAAATTGTAGCATAATGTAAAAGAAGACTTGCTCTTTTAGAAAATATGAAAGAGTCAAGATCGGCTAGGTTGACCCAATTCACTTATTTTCAGTCCTCATGCAAAATCGGCGTGTGCGACGTTCGTTTTGAGGTGCACGGTCACATATGAAGTTCTCCGATTTTAAGTCGGCCCTTTCTACAATAAAACAAAGTAAACTGTCTTGTCGATTGATAAAATGTCTAGTATTCAGTTGTTTAAAAGACATCCAATGTAGCATTATAATTTTCTTGCTCGCAATGACCATCAAGGAAGTTTCGGGTGCACGTCACGAGACAGACACCCAAGAGTCATACAACCCACGAGTCATATATACAGCTCACGAGTCATACAGCCCATTAGATCGACACTAAGCTAACAAGGCTCACGAGACCGACACACCAAGCCCCGTGTTGTATCTGTCGAAGTCGTGGGCTGTTTGTACCTAGTGCCTAACTCATGGGCTTATTTGCCTAGCGTTTACTCATAGGCTGTATGACTCGTGAGCTGTATGACTCTAGACCTGTTTTCATTGTCGAACTCGTTGGCTGTTTGACTCGTGGGTGTCGTTTAATGGGATGACCCCAGTTTCTCGTCCACAATAGTGTCCCTGTTTGATGTGACAATGTACGGGTGTACGTTGGGATGACACCGACACCCATGAGTCATACAGCCCACCAGTTATACAGCCCAAAAGACATATACAGCCCACGAGTCAGATAGCCCACCGTCTAGATAACCCTCTAGTTTGACACCAAGTGAACAAAGCACACGAGTTCGACATGAAAAAAAGAAAGAAAATAGGCCGAGTTATACAGCCCATAAGTTCGACACTACACACACACACACAAAAAAAAAAAAAGGCTCACGAGACCGACACTAGACAATTTGGCCCGAATTCACGAAGGTGGTACAAATGAAACCATGGTTTAAACCATGGACAAAAACCATGGAGCGCCAAGTGTCGCACGGAATATTTCGTTGCGAAATTGGTCATTTCGTTGACAAAATGACCGTTTCGTTAACGAAATTATCATTTCGTGGACAAAATGTTCATTTAGATACAAAATGTTGTCATTTCATTACAAAATAATCATTTCATCGACGAAAATAAAATGACTGATTTTGTAACGAAATATCTCGTACAACACTTGGCGCTCCATGGTTTAAACCATGGTTTAAACCATGGTTTCATTTGTACCACCTTCGTGAATTCGGGCCTTAAGGTCCACCGTGACGAGACCGACAGGATGAGCAGCGCAATCTATAAACCAGTGAAGAGTGCGTAATTGTATAGGGTGTATTATGGTAGCATAATGAAGAAATGAGTGTTGGGAAAGGGGAGGTAATTGCTATATTGGGTGTTACAACGTCAGTTGCCCTCCCTCACTCCCTGGAATTTTAAAGAACTCTATTTGTGTGGACAAACGTGTAAATTGAATAGAATTGAATTGAATTTATTGAATTTATAGATTTCATTTCCATTTACAATGCATTGCTGTTTACATATTGACACATAATTTTACAGTAATATATCAGCATGAATTAATAGAATCATAGGGTGCTTATACAAACGGAAATGGGGTGACCCAATTAAAAGCATAGCTTGTAAAATTTGTAGGTCACCATGACGAGTAATACTGGTAATTATGTACAGAGTAATTTAGAATATAACATATAAACAGTCTCCTCAAAATATTTACATAACTTAACAAGTACATATTTACATCTTAAAGGTAGTAAACATGAATGAGAAAGAGAGGGAGAGAGCGAGACAACGAGAGAAATAGTGGAAATGAAGTGAGAACCAAAGGGGGAGAGAGGGGGAAGAAAAAGAAGAAAAAAAAAAACGAAAGAGAAAAAATAAACAGTGGAATTAAAATGAATAGGAATTCCACATAATATACCATGCAAAAATTGATATAAGATTACCTTATAAGGTAAAAATGTCCAGATATCTGGTATAGGATTACATTAAAAAAAAAATAGTTGCACCGTAATATATTTACTCAGAAAACTTATTTTTAATTTGTATTTGGATGTTTTGAGGCTTGTGTTTTGTTGAAGAGAATAGGCTAAAGAATTCCAATATTTTGGTCCAGCGAAAGCAAGTGTATTGTGTTTAAAGTTGGTTCTTATGAATGGCAGGTGGTAAGAAGAAGACTGCCGAGTGTAGTAATTGTGCACTTGTTCATTCATAACAAAAAGTGACGAAATAATTTGTGGAAATTCAGAATCCTTCGAGCTGTACATAATGGATCCTAGATTCATAAGATATATATCCTGTATGTACTTTTAGACATTTGTTTTCATAGAAGAGTTCATTAATGTGAGAACGTGATGTTGCACCAGAAATAATTCTTGCTGGCCGTTTTTGGAGTGATAATAATTCATCCAAGTATAATTTTGCTGAGTTTCCCCAGGCAAGAACGCCATAATTGAGATAGGGCAGTACAAGGGTTGAGTAGAGTATACGCAATATATTCTTTGGGAATATAGATTTTATGTTATTGATAACGCCAACATTTCTGGAAAGAAGTTTACTTAAATAGCATATATGCATTCTCCAATTCAATTTGTCATCTATATGTAGGCCAAGAAATTTTGTATACGTGACTTTGTCTATTTGCACATTATTAAAGAGTATATGGCCTGGTAAAGATGATAATGAATTGCTAAATAGCATATAGTTGGTTATCAAGAAATTTAAAGATAACTTGTTTGCATGGATCCATGTTACTACAGATTTCAGTCCTAAATTTATAATATTCACTAGTTGGTGTGGATTTTTGTGAGAGAAGAAAATACTAGAATCGTCGGCAAATAATATGAAAGAAAGAAATTGTGACGATTTGGGAAATCGTTTATATACAAAATAAAAAGTAGGGGACCAAGCAGCGACCCCTGTGGAACACCACGAGAAATAGATCGCAAAGTAGACTCCGCACCATTTAAAGAAACAAGTTGTTTTCTATTAGTTAGGTAACCTCTAAACCATTCCAAAGCATTTCTTCTGATTCCATAATAGGATAGTTTGTACAATAAAATATTATGATCAATGGTATCAAAAGCTTTAGAATAGTCTAAGGATATACCTACAGTATGTAAGTTCTTCTCAATTGCCGAGGCAACCTTATCAATAAAATGTAGTATCGCATGTGATGTTGTGCTTTTCACGAAAACCAAATTGTACATTAATATTTCACATGACTTGAAAAATTTGATCAAACGAACATAAATGAGCTTTTCAAGGATTTTGGAAAAGGTTGTGAGCAAAGAAATATGGCGGTAGTTACCTGCTTCTTGAGGATCTCCTTTCGTGAAGATAGGTACTACTTTTGCAATTTTCATATTTTGTGGTACATCACCGTTAGAAATAAATAAATTGAATACGTGAGTGAGAGGTTTCACGAAAAATACAGCGATTTTCTTCACTAGCTTGTTTGTGAGGCCATCACATCCTGGGGACTTGTTTGTCTTGAGGTTATTGTGTGAGTGGTTGTGCCAAATTTAATAAAATTCATATAAAGTGTGCATAGATCTTTCCACTTCAATTGCAAAAATGCAACAGCACCGTCGTTTGCGTATGAAGTCCTCGACCTTTTTAGGTATTCTTGCCCCCCCCCCTCCCGCCCCACACACCAAACACAAAACGTCTGTGTATATAGGCCCTACGGTTATGGTTTTTATAGTGGGATCTTGGAAGAAAATGTGACTACTAATGATACAAAAATTTCTGAATATTGCCTCATCACAATAATTTTGTGTGCTAGTCTATAAGACGTCTTTATGAGAGAAAAAAAAAAAGATATAACTTCGCCGTCTTTTTTTTCCTTTTTTTTTGGGGGGGGGGGTAGAGAAATTTATCCCCAAAGCCGTTCTGCCCCTTCCTTCAGAACATATACTCACTAAGAACATAAAAAAATGAAATGTGCATATTCAAGTCAGCCTACTAGAAAAACGTCCAGTTGTGAAATTAAGTATACAGGAAAATATTTCACAAAATGGTCATTGTCGCAGCGCCCATCTGTTTCACATGATCTGGCGGGGCGTAGTCATGAACGTAGGTGTAGATTTAATATGAATTTGATACGCAAAAAAACGTAATTGTCTATCAAGGTATTATGATTCAGGAAAAGAAGATGCATCCACGAAAGCAGCTATTCATTCCTTCAGAAATTTGACGGTTTTGAGGAGAAGAATTATGTTAAAAGCACAATCCACAAACCGAGGGTGAATGGCTGCAATATGAAACGTTTTCATCAACAGGATGTCTGACATTATAGCAGTCTGGTAGGTCGGAGGATATCTACTAGTAGAGCCAGCGATGAAGAAAAAGGGAAGAAAATCTTATATTCTAACCATGTATCTCCTTGGTATAAATAACCTGTGGGGAAAGCCTATTCATATTAGTACGATGTCATTACGAAAGAATTGAACTTGAAGTCATACATCTTTCTTGTTAATTTTTTCCCTTTTCCTTTTTACGACATTAATGCAAACACCCTGCTATGGATATAGTCATACTTGTAGTTTGTCTATAGATGGCGCTGTTCATCCTGTCTGTCTCATTTCTTTGCCTACGTTTCAGTCTCGTGAGCGTCCTGTACGAAGAGAGTGCAGATCTAGTGATTTTTTTTTGCTTTTGTTTTGTTTTGTTTTGTTGTTGTTGTTTTTTTGCGTATTGCCGAACTCATCAGGGCTTTGTTTACCTGGTGTCGAACTCATGGGCTATATGACTCGTGGGCTGTAACTCGTGGGTGGTATGACTCATGGACCTATTTTCAATGCGGGTCTCGTGGGATGACTCCCAGAGTCCCAAATGTACAACTGCCCTCTATGACATTGACATGAAAATAGGAGATGCTACAGGACAAGATAGCTGTAATAATGGGCTAAAAGGTGTGCTAGTCTGTGTGCCAGAGGCTAGCTGAGCATTGTTTTACCGTCCAGCGAATGTTTTTTTTTTTTTTTTCTTTTTTTAATGGTTTTATGATATTCTGCTGAGTGCTATATCGGTAAATGGGTGATACAACACTTGCATCTTTGAGGTTTTTGAGATATTCAAAATGGCAGCCGAACTGGCCACCCAAAATTTTGAATATCTCAAATCCGTCAAGGATGCGAGAGCTGCATTAACCAAATTCGTATTGGGCATCCTAGAAACAAGATAAAACCATCAATTTACTTTCAATTTTTCCACAACTTATTAGGAAATACTTATATTGAACTGCGGCCATCTTGAATACCTCAAAACTCTGAAGAATGCAATAGTTACAATCGTAGTTAAAACAATGAAACCTTTTCAATCTATCATCATCTCTGTGAGGAAATATATGGGAATTTTCAAGTTTTGGAGTCTATAAAAAATCTTCATAGTGCAAAGATTGCATAATCCAGATTCGGATCTAGTTCTATACACATAAATACAAGAAATTTCAGCTTTGGAGGTCATATTGGCGACCCGCCTCCCCCCCCCCCCCCACTCAGATGGTCATAGTCCATGGCCCAAGACCCCAAAATGCGTTATTGGTACTACATGAGGTGGAAAGTTCTAGTTGCGCATTTTGAAATGGCATATATCTAAGGATTATTTTTTTGCTATGATAACATTTCCAGAGTAGTATAGTCATAGATTTTAGCCATTAACCCGAACAATACCAAATATTTTTCACGCTCCGCGACCAAAGACAGGCACAGTTTTCCCTTTGATAATTTCCATATTTTTCAACCACTCCCTCTGAAATTTGGCGCATAATCAATGTACAGTATATGATGCTCTACAAAATGACACGATTAAGATTTCACGAAAGCACCAGATGGGGTGCACTCAGTCAAAATATGCTGAAAACAAAGAAAACTAGAAATGTCGCTATGGCGACTGATGCCTCCGCCATAATGCATGATTCTCCCAATAGGTGTACGGTACAATGCCTTCATAATGTGTGATGACAGTTTCACATAACTGGCAAAATACTGAAATGACAGGTTTGTCAGAAATATCTTGAATGTTCACTTTCCTTGAACTAGGTTTGCTATAATTGTCTAAGAGTGCAGGTACATGTATTTGGGGAATTGAGGATTTTTTTTTTTTTTTTTTTTTACTTCTGACCGACCCTTTTATAAGTTTATGCATTGAATAATTTTCAAGGTATGAAGAGAGAGTGTAATTACAGTATAAAATAGATTTTTTTTTTTTTTTTTTTTTTTGCATTTAAACCTGGCCTTTGACCCTTAACCTTTGACTTTCTGGCTATAAATTTCCCAAAGAATCTCCATTAGGTAATACATGTCATTTTTAAAATGATAATGCAAGCATTGCATATAGTAGTATATGAGGGAAATAGTACAATTTTGAGAAGTTGACCTTGACCTTTGACCCCCTGACTATTGACCCATGACCCCTACAATCCCTACATAATCCCTGCCAGTCTGTACATGCGTATGTACCAAGTTCCCTGAAGATACATTGAACCATTTGCGAGAAAAGTGAAATTGTAACATTTTCACCTAACCTTTGACCTTTTGACCTTGACCTGATGACATGAAACTCTCTCTGGAGAATCTTTACGCAGTAGTACATGTCTACACTAAGTTTGAAGAAAATACCTTCGGGCATTGCATGGATATGGGGGAAATAGCAACATTTTTAGCATTTGACCTTAACCTTTTGACCTTTGACCTCTTGCCAATGTCACTAAAATCTACTCAACTAATTGCCCCATCATACACCATCCTTGGACCAAGTTTGGTGAAAGCTGCTTCATCCAGTTTTGAGTTATTACGTAAACAGATAAATTTAAGGATTTGACCTTGATCCTTGACCTTTGACCTCTGTCCAATTTCACTCAAAAACTAATCAAGTGATTGCCCCATCATACATCATCTTCGGACAAAGTTTGGTGAAATTTGCTTGATCCAGTCTTGAGTTATCGCGTAAACGGATACAATTTCGTGATTTGACCTTGACCTTTGACCTTTGGCCTTTGACCGATTTCACCCAAAATCTAATCAAGTTATTACCCTGTCATACTTTATACTTTGACCAAGTTTGGTAAAATTCCAGTGAATATTACTCAAGTTATCGCGTAAACGAATGCGGCACCACTTCTTGGCGGAGGCATAAAAAACGTACAAATTGCAATTATACTAAATTGATTTGTTCTAAATTATGAATTGGGCATGTGGAGTAAAAAACTATGAAATTGTGCTGTTACTTCAAATCTACAAAGACAAAGGAACATCTGCAATATAACAAATTTAGTGCATGTAAAGGTCCAAATGTAACAAGGAAGTGGTGTTTACCACATCAGAAATGAAGACAAAAAATTCAAGAGGGCGCTACAAACGTTGGATATGATTGTACATATGAAGAGTTTGTTCGCAAAAACCGATAAGTCCATTTTTGAAGATTTTGAAGTAAGGTCTCTGTCACAAAGTACAAAATGATACCTTTTAAATGATATATTGGTCACTACATCTAAAGGCAAATTTTTGAAGTTATGGTCAAAAGAAGCAAAATTTTTCTTATTATTCTCTTTATTTTTCTTGACCTTTAATCGCAAATATCTCCATTTTGCAAATATGGACTTATCGGTTTTTGCAAACAAACTCTTCATATATATTGCTCTGAAGCAAATTAGCAGCTGTCATCGCAATTTTTATCGAGAAGCTGCTAAGATATTGTATTATTTAGGCCAAAAAAGAAATAATTTCAAAAAATGTTTAAAAAAATGCACAAAACTTATCAAATCATGTTTCATATCTTACATGAAGAAATTGTATCGACCCATGCTAGTGACTTTTCCCAGTCATATATAATTGGGAAAATACTTTAAAGTTATTCACAACTTGCTTTTGTATTGCAGTGATAACCAGAATGGGTTAACACAAATTTTACATAATTTGTTTGAAATAATTTTCTAAGGAAACTCTCCACATTTGGAGGTCACTGGACAAGAACTTTATAGCAACGGACGTATGGTAGAAAGGGAGCCAGGCACTTCAGTGCCATTGGCTCAATAAGCATTTAATAGTTTACTGTCGTAATGCAAGTATATCTATCAATAAGCAAGAGTGATTATGTTCACCTAATCATTGACTATGACTTACTTTTCATCTTAGATTTCATCATCATGATAAGCAAGTTGTTTTGAATATATCCATTTTTTATTTTTTCAAACACGTCATGTCGACTACAATAAAATAATGGACATGACATGTTATTCATAGATTTCTTTATCTCTTATATTCATAATTTCATTGTGAATTTCATACTGTGCTTATATTCTGAATTGACATACATTATAATTAGGTTGATCCGGATCATGAACTTTCCTATTAAAAAAAATGATATTCATTTAACATATTTATTTGCATTGTGTGTAATCCACGTGTAGACTTTTCAACATCCAAGTATGGACAGGTTTAATTTGATTACTCTTTTTAAGAACTTTTTACCCATAAGCGAAATTGAATACTTGGAAAGAATTTGGGACAGGTGCAGGAGTTGAATAACCTTTGCCGAAAATGTATGCGCATTCTGCCTTCAATGATTTATAAAGCGCAATATGTTAATGAATTAGTTAATTTGAAAGATTTTGAATGACGACATTTTGATGCCTGAGCAAATGTGACAAAGTTGAATTCTCAGTTAACTATGAAATTGAATGACAAAACAGTAAAATTAGTCGAAAAAACATTATCATAAAAGGAAATTAACTGTATGAACTAAAGGTTTAACATAAACTTCGACATTCACTTACACCAGATCTGCCATTGTTCTCGAATTAGCTGTAAAACATTTAAACTATTTTTTGAAAAATTGAATTATAGTATTTGGTATATAATATGAACCATGCACACAGTGAAATGTAACAAACTCGTCTTGATGTCGGAGACGACTTTATTCGTACTCCACTTGTCCTAGTTGGCGATTGAGTTGCGTGTTGTCAGATCTCTCTTTCTTGCTTTTCTGGTCCTTCTTTTTTTTTTCCTTTGACCTTCATGATATTATACTGTCCTTGTGTTCCTAAAATTTAGCTACAATGCTGTGTCTTTTGATTATGTATCAATTCTTTCCGTTCTTGTTCTTTCTTGTTGCAAGATCAAATAAGATGTTCTGGTGAAGAATACTCAAAAGAATAAAGGGCCGTTGCATTTATCATATCTAAAGTGTGGATGCTCGGAAAAAACAACAACACCGTCCATATGTTGTTTTTCACATTACCCTCAACATCTACATCAGGTATGAAAAAAAAACACCCTCTAATTCTGAATAGATAAATGTGGATACGATATTGGTGCAATGGTTTTTGAGTGATCCACCCTTCACAAGCCTTGTTTTTCTGTAAATCAATCTTATTACATCATTATACATTTACAATATCATTTAACAAAATGTATTGTAGTGTACATTATGTTTGCATTATCTTTCGTTGTTGGCTGGAAATAAAACGAAATTGAATAATGTGGAATTGGCATTTTCACCGGAAAATGATGACTTATTGAAAAATATCAAAATGCGGCAATATTTACATCAGAAAGAATTGGGTTCTTTTTCTTTTGTTTTGTTTTTTAGAGGCAGGGATATAAGTTGTATCCTAACCTTTGGATATTCCTTTCGTTGTCTTGAATAAAGGCTAAGCGCACGGCGTCTACAGCAGAACACATGTGCACAGGGCTCTTTGTTGTCAGTCTTTTTTTTTTTCCTGGAAATATTTCTAATTAGGAATAGTTTGCAAATCTTTCCCATACAATCCTGAAACAGGTAAATAACGAAAATAAAAATAAATAAAAATATAAAAGACGGATGCACGCTTTGCTTCAGAGGATGGCAGAGTCCGGTTTCAGCTGGCCTTCTTTTCACTGAACATTTCGCCAGCTGCGTTGCAAGTACGTCAGGGTACGAATACGTACACTGTACCAGACGACTCTAGGCCCTTCAGCACTTTTCCTCCACTAAGGAGATGATTTGTTAACTTCCCTTCCAAAAAACAAAACAAATCAAAAAACAAAAACAAAAACAAAACAAATCAAAACAAACAAACAAACAAACATGTGATAGGGGGGGGGGTGACAATTCTGCTGTCTCCCTTCCCAAACGCTGAAATATGGGGATAATTTTGATTGCTCCCCTTCCAAAAGTCCGTGATGAGGGGTCAAAATCCTAACCTATTCCCCTGCGTAAAGGGGGTATCTGTAGGAATTTGGAACAAGCATAATATGTGTATGGTTGGCCATCTGAGTGTGGGGAGGGGGATTTGCGACCATTTCTAATATCTCATAACTCCCAATGATGTAACAGGTGAATAATCCAAATTCGGATTTAACTCCCTCGAAAGAGGTTAAAACCAACAAAATCATTGAGCGGACGATTGAGCGACTTTAGCACCCAGACTACTAGTCCAAGAGTATTAGTTTTGACCTGGACATTTTTGGTAACAAGCTGATTTTTTTCAGGATAAGTCCAGAATAATATCTACAATTCTACAATAACATACTAAAAGTCCTCATAAATCCTCTTTGAGCTTTTTCGGCAATCCAAGATGGCGTCCAAAATGGCCGCCATTTCCAGAAATTCTTATAACTTTTCAACCAGACAATCCAAATACAAAATTCAAATGCTTAATATATGTTTTGAAGCATGAAGAACTCAATAAAATACATACGAATTCAGAGATGTTGATGCACGGAAGTACCGAAATCCAAGATGGCCTCCAAAATGGCAGCCATTTTCTGAAATTCTTATAACTTCCCAGCCAGGTAGCCTAAATAAAAAATTTAAATGTCTACATATATGTTTTGAAGGATGAAGAAGTCAATGAAATACATATTAAGAGTTGTTGAAGCACACAAGTACCGTAATCCCAGATGGCGTCCAAAATGGCCGCTATTTCCTGATTTTTTGTCATAATTTTGCAAGTAGATGTCTACTGTACACACTTGGAATGTCGAAATATACCTTTTTGGGTCACAAGGAAACAAATATAATACATATTCAGAGATTTTGAAACACAAATAAAGCACTTAAACACTTTCAGAAATCCAAAATGGTGTCCAAAATGGCTGCCATTTCCTGTTTTTCTCATAACCCTGCAACTAGATAACCGCGATACGCACTTAGATGTATAAATATATATTTTAAGACATAAGGAACCCAACGAAATACTTATTCAGGGATAATAATCACGTAAGTACTAATAAAACCATGTGAGTTTTTCGCGAAAACCAAATGCTGCCCAAAATGGCTGCCGTTTGTTTATCAAAAATTGCTGATTTTAGCCCGTTTCAAGAGGCAAAGAAATTCAACATAATGTTCGAGATTCAACAACTCAGAAGGTCCAATGGAATCTTTCCCTTAAACGTGCACAAAACGGATGTAGGTTTGGTTGGATGCATCCCCTAGCCACCCCCCCCCCCCTCCTTGGGTAAGGTGGTGGCCTGTACAATCATTATTTTGCAAATATTGAACCTGAAGTATTTGCACTTTGTCGTTGAATTGGAATCATAAAAATGTTAAACGTCCCTCGCTCGCCCCGTTTCCATAGACTTTGTACAGTTTTGAGATTAACAAATTTCCGAATCTGTCATCAAAAAGTGTGCGTCAGATATTTCACTTACAAAATGCAAAAGTTAGCTCCCTCATATTGGAGGGTAATTTGCCCTAACTCTTCAACCGCTCACATCCCCCAATATATATTAATTACCCCTTTGATTAACAATTCCCAAATATTCCATCAAATGTGTGTAAATTATAATTATTATTTTCATTTCTATTCAAGTGTAAAAGCTCCGTCGTGTTGGTGGGGGATGGAGATATTGAGACTATTATTATCTACTCTTTGAGGATGGACAATTTTCTCAATATAACACCAAGGATGCATTAGGCCGTTTAATGACGATCATCGAAATGCAAAGCTCCCTCCAGTCGCAAGTGACCCCCCCCCCCATCCTCTACTAGCTCATTGCCTTGAATATACTAGTCTTTATTCTACTTACACTTTTTAATACAAACAAAAATCTAGTATTTCATCAACAGAGCGCACCATAAAACCAGTAACCTGAAAAAAAAAAAAAATCTCCATTTTGTGGGAGGGTTCATCACCTCATACACCTTCCCCACACATATCGTAAATATATATTTTCTTACTCTTACGACAAAAACAATCGCAGATATTTCATTAAAAGATTGCGCTTAATCTCTGAATTTCAAATTGGAAAATCCCAAAATTTCCATCGTATGGGAAGGAGTATTCTCCTCTCACTCTTCTCCCTCCCCTACACTTTCCTGAGTATATATTTTTCCTAACGTTTTCAAATGTGACCCTGCACCTCAAAACAAACAAAAAGTCGCCAGACATGAATTTTTAGTTAAGACCATATTCTGAAAGAGCAGACTTTAAGCTTTAAAATGATGTATAATTCAAATCAAATGGACTCTCCTAACCTATCTTGGAAAGAAAGCACAAACTCAGGAAAAGTGTGAACTGAGAAAAGAGGCTCTGAAGTAGTGTCTATTCAAGCGCTTAATCTTCACCAAACCGTGCTGGTTGTGCGATGAATGGGACAAAAAACAGGAAGTGAACCACCCGAGTAACAACAATGAAGGGATTATTAGATTAAACTGAAATTAAGCATGCCTCATTAACACAATCTGTCCATAATTAATGCCAACTTTCAAAGCAATAGCACTATCCTTTCAAAAGTTTTTAGAGTTGAAAGTGAAGAGTGTGGCAAGGTTTTTCAGAAATGAAAAAGGGATTCTAAAGACACGCGTAATCACACTATTCTACCAAAAATGTTCGAGATAAACTGCTAAAAAATCACACTTTCCTGCCCGTTTTATGATACCAAATTTTAGCATAATGTAAAAGAAGACCCGCTCTTTCAGAAAATATGAAAAAGTCAAGTTCAGCTAGGTTGACCCATTTCACTTATTTTCAGTCCTCACACAAAACCAGTGTGTGCGACTTTATATTCGTTTTGAGGTGCACGGTCACAAATAGAAAACAAATATCGGATATTTCACCAAATGGATGCAACAGCTCTGTGAATTTCAAGTCCGAAAATACGAAATTTTCCCTCGTGTGGGAGCAGGCAACCCTATAATCGCGCACTTCCATGATTATATATCTTTTTGTTCCTTTTTTGATGGAAACAGCAATCTAATAGTTCACCAAAGGGTGCATCAGGTGTCTGAATATCAGGTCTGAAAATGCGAAATCTCCCTCATGTTGGGAGGGGGGAGGGGATCCCTCTTCCACACCCTTCCATAATCATATTGCTCATTTCCCTGAATAATAAAAAGATAATACTTCATATCCAATTTCCTACTCTTTGATGGAAATAATTCAATATCTTACCAAACGTTTGCACAATAAGCTTCACTTTCGAGTAAGGTCCCTCGTGTGGTAGCGGAGTGTCCCTCCTCCATGTACCAATATTATGAGTGCCATATTCTCTGATTTCTATTCATTATATAATTTTTCGTAATTTACACGAGATGAATAAGATAATTTAGACACTATATGTTTAGGTAAGCAATATACTGCACCAAAGAAATTCACTGTCATGTGATGAATTACACATTATTTTGTAGCACATGTAGACACTAATTTATCATTAGTGTCTACATTTATGTAGCACAGATATAAAAAAGAATTGTTTTTACTTCCAAAGTGATATCTGACAGTTTCAACTGGAGCTCACCTCATGGTAGACATCAAATGCGTTGGTAATAAAAAGGAGCTAGCACTAAATTTTCATCTCATGTGCTTGAAGTAGACGAAAATAGACCGTGTGGTAAAAAGATACTGCCTTCTAGTAGGCTCTCTATTTAGCAACAAATCTTGGTGAAATATTTCTCTCGTTACAAGGACACACTCCTTGAGTTTAACATCCAAATGCTTTTATTCGTATACTTTACACATAAGAACAATATTTTGAATACAAAGTTTGTTACAAGCTATACTGACATTTATTTGCATAATTGTGAGATAAAATTGTGACTGCCGGCCATTTTCCACCCCATTTTCCATATTAGGAAGAGCTCGAGCGATTAACTCGGTACATGCGTGCATCAAAATCTTTTAATATGTATTTTATTGAGTTCTTTATGTTTCGAAACTTGTAAAGACGCTTAATTTGTGTATTGGGTTCAATAGTTGAAAGGATATATAAAAATTTCAGAAAATGGCGGCCATTTTGGATGCCATATTGGATTACAGTACTTGTGTGCGTAAACATCTCTTAATAATTATGTATTTTAATGAGTTCTTCATCCTTCAAAACATATATCTAAAATCTTAAAGTTTGCATTTGGGTTACCTGGCTGAAAAGCTATAAGAATTTCAGAAAATGGCGGCCATTTTGGACGCCATCTTGGATTTCGGTACTTGCGTGCACCACCATCTCTTGATATGTATTTTATTGAGTTCTTCATGCTTCAATACATATATTTAGACATTTAAATTTTATATTTGGGTTCTCTGGTTGAAAAGTTATGGGAATTTCTGGAAATGGCGGCCATTTTGGACGCCATCTTGGATTGCGGAAAACGCTCAAAGAGGATTTATGAGGACTTTTAGTATGTTATTCTAGACATTTTTCTGGACCTATCCTGAAAAAATCAGCTTGTTACCAAAAATGTCCAGGTTTGGGCCTTTTTTGACCTATAGTGCTCTTGGACTATAATTATACTTCCCTTGTAACCATTACAATGGTTCGTGTCCGTGAGTATGCACTTCATGATGTAACAAATTATTACAGATGGGTAGGGACAGGGCGTGCACACAATAAATATAATGATGGTATATTTTTTGTCAGTTTAGAGATTAGTTGAGTTTATAAGTTTCCGGTCATTTACCAATCGAAATACACAACAGACGCTGCTTTTCAGTTTGTGCCTTGTGTTATATGGATTTGGTATTTTCAAGCCAAATGTGCACATGAATGGAAACTAGAATATACCATATTCTTACATGAATCACTTCACGTCCGTATACTGATATATATATATATATATATATATATATATATATACATATATATATATATATATATTTAAATGCATGCATGCCGCCAGTTTAAAAGTTACGGAAACATAGTCGAGTGCAACTATTTTATATGACATATATTAATCATTCGTTTCGATTTCGTTTAGGTTACCCTGGGTATGCAGTTCGTGTTGGCGGTGTGGTAAGACAGCAGAAGAATTATTATTCTTATTTTGTATTTGAATATACGTTACAAGGGCTGGCATACTAGCTCTTACTTTTACCGATTTTTTTTTTTTTTAATATTCCTAAGGAAATGCTTTAATTCATTCACATTTCAATCCCACGATGTAGGCTTAAGCATCTCTATCTGCAACATTCATTGCCGAGTAAAGAGAGAGAGAGAGAAAAAAAAAATCACGCACGGTTCATATTTCTCGTCAATGGCGATGCTATAACATGTGCTTTTAAGGTTTGGCGTAGTATTCGTTGGCATTGGGATTCAGCTTTTAACTTTTTGCAAGATACCTAGAAAGCATTTTATGAAATGCTATAGAATGGAATTCAAAGTTTATTTGATGAAAATCGGTTTTGAAATGGCTGAGACATCCAAAAACAAAGTAAAATGAAGCGATCCTTGTATAATAAAAGGTGGGTCCCAAGATCGTTTTGTATCGGATATTGATCAAATTTTGTTAGAGAATTTTTAACAAGCTGCGAACAAACCTAAAAAGGTCGGAATATCTTGGACAAAATCATTAATTTTAGTCATGTTTATCACTTTATGAGCCAATTAGGATTTAGTTGCATCTTGGGATGAATGATCACAACTGTATATTGGTGCCCCTCATCTCAATAAGGCAAATCCGGATATTCAGGTAATAGGAACAGAAAAGAAAATTGTACGACCTTTAACTGTTAGTGGTATTCGTGAGTTTGGCAGTATGGAAGAACTTCCTTCTATCACTGATGTTTCTGAAATATGTAGCATATTTTTTGCTTGTCTTAAAGCACCGAATAGATCAGTTTTACCTATATGTAAATATGTATCCATGACAATGAGCAACCATAGATAAATTCGTCGCCGGTCACACGAACCGACGAATCACTCGATTATTGGGTCAAATTTTCGATTTTGAGATTTTCAATCATTTCGATAGTAGACATTCAATACTACATATTCTGAAATTCTCAGTGTGTAATTCGGTGTAATTTTTACGTAGTTATCACTTTTGTAGAAGTATGTACCGTTAGTGCACCAGTTTTCAACAGGACCCAGATTTCGACACCCAGCAGATAATTCTTATACAATTTTATACTCAATACAAACATCTGACTTCAGCAATCAACCAAGTTATCAATCACATTTCAAGTCTTATATAAACACCGTTTGACACTTGTCATCATAATCCGACGGTAGAATATTTAGGAGAAAAGCAACACAGTGTCAGCAGAAATGTGAAAGTCAGCCATTTTTAGGGGTTCAAAACAATATGACGCATTTGGTATACATCGCCGTAAAATTAAATTCACCCGTGCCGGTTATCTTGCTTTAGTATCAGTTTGTTTGCCAAATCTTGATGTTTGATTTCATAATCGTCTTTAGTAATATCATGGCTGAATTTGTGATAAATTAGCAAACTTGTAGAAAGAGTTGGCTTTGAGAATGTGGCACCAGATTTCGACATTCCCATATCAAGACACGTTATAGAGGAAACAACAAGTTCTTGCGCCGGTATGATTGCTAGTTTGCGTCCACAATGCAGTGTACGCGTACTGTACGCGCCATGTGATTTCTGTGTGATGCGCTCTGTGATTGTGTCGAAAAATGATGCTGGGTGTCGAAATCTGATGCCAGCGACGGCGTGACGGAAATCGCTAAAATTGAACACGAGTGCATTCAAATTGGAATTCGTTTAAGGCATATTATTATTGGCCTTTGTAGCTCAACTTCATGTCGAAATTCCGAGGTAAAAAGGTGCAGTATTGATGGTAAACAAGGAAATGTGCTAAAGTGTCGAAAACCGGTACCCTTACTGTAATTCCATTTGTGAAGATTATTTGTTTTCCCCATAGACGCGTGTGTTCAACAATTACGCGATTCGACGGTTCGGTGACCGCGCGTACTAGTACGCGCGGTCACCGAACCGACGAATTAGTGCGCATTGACTTGCGTGTAGTTTTTGAGATTCAACAGTTCATTGACCGCGCGCACAGTGCGCGTACTATGTAATACATGCGTTGACAATGACAACGCTCAATGTACATGTACATATGGACACACATGGAAAATGACAACGTTCTTTGCAGACCGAAAATACATGCATGCAGCTCTTTGACGATTTCCCGCTTATTTGTTAACAATACAATTCGATAAAAACTTCACAAGTTAGAGCAGGAATTGAAGTCTGATGTACTATAAAAATAATAGGAAATTATAGACATGAAAGTGTAGCAACCATAAGTCAAAAATGGGTTAACTCCAAACGCGATTTTCTCGAATTGTCATTCTTACGCAAACCTGAGGGATTCGTCGGTTCGTGTGACCGGCGACGAATTGTGAAATAAAGTTATTGATGAAAAAAGACAATAAGCATTTATTGATAAGAATGTAAAATTATGGAAATATTGCAGAAATAAAGTGCAAAGAACAGAAATGGTGACTAAGGATAAATTTTATAATCAAAGAATGAAAAGGTTGAAATTAATAATCTTGCTAATTGGTATCGCCGTATGAGATTGATGACTCATGGAACTCAATGCAAATGCAAAGGAACCTCATAATTTTGAGTGTGTAGCGAATTAAATTAATTCAATTCAATTCAATTTATTTTCATATTTCTCAATGAAGGAATGTACATCAAATATAATAAAACATAGTGAGTCATAATATCCGGATTGGATGCACAGTAAACTAATGTAAACATATAAAACATAGCGGTCAATCATCTTACGTTTGGCTCAATGTATAACGCTAAAGAAATATGATAGAACCTACTTAGAAGCGAGCTCTTTAAGTAAAGGTTCAAAATTCTGAACAGAGTTTAAGAAACAGATGCGGAACACGGACGCAACATAGGACCAAAATAAAGAAAAACAAAACTATAGGCAAAAATACCCAGGGCAATAAAATCTTTTCAATACAAATACATGTAGAGATATACAGACAACCACATTCTGCAGACGTAAGAATAGTTGATTTAGCAATGTTGACAATAGTGTAATAGTACGATTTGAATAATGCTGAAAAAAAGAACAACTCGACATGCGAGTCCTCGGAAGAGATACGGGAAGCCTAAAGAGTGAACATACAAGTACTTTCAGAGAGAATTAGAGTTAGATTTACCAGCCAGTATAGCACTGAAATAGATACAACAAGCCAGCTGTTCACGCGTTGCGAAGTCTTAGGGTACGATAAAGGGTGCTGGAGGAATTTAAGAGCGCAAACAGAGAGGCTTAATTGATTTGAATGACAACAACCAACACAGCAGCAAAGAGAACATAAACAATATAGAAGGAAATTTCAACGGACTTACGCAATACAATTATGCAAGAAATTCTGTCTTAATTTGTATTTGAAGGACGACAATGACAAACTACCTGCGAGTTCTATGTGGAGATCATTCCAATATTTTGGCCCTGTATACATTATTGTGTGTGTGTGTTTTTTTCGCAAATATGGTTCGGGTACGTGGAAGGTGATAGGAGTCACGTTGTCGGGTGGGATAATTATGAATAGAATAATTTCTTTTAAACATATGCAAAAAAAGATATCAGGAAGATCATTTCTGGATAATTTATACATGAATATCCCTAAATTGTAATGAAACAAATCTGACAATTTAAAAATGTTGTTCTTATGGAAAAATTCATCTGTATGAGATAAACACCCAGTCTTATTAACGATTCTAATAGCGCGCTTTTGTAAAAGAAAGAGCGAATCAAGCAAAGATTGGGACGTGTTACCCCATGCCAGTATTCCGTAGTTGAGGTAAGCCTTGAGGGGAAATCATAGTTCAGTATATGATTTCCAATATATTAGTGGGGAAATAATCTTTCTGTTTGTTTAGAATTCCTGCATTCCTAGATAAGATTTTGGTGAAAGGTAGGGGATACCTTTTACAGAACTCCCAAAATGCAGCAAAACATTAAATATGAACCTCAGGGGACTTGTTTAGGCCACTGCTTAGAAATTTGGAAGTCAACAGTTATCTACAATTTGAATAATGCACAAAACTCAACTACTCAGTAGTTCTGTGTGTCAGCCACACTTAAGCCCTTTTGTTGCAGTCTTCTGTATTTTTTATCTATAAACACAAATCTAAAAGTATAGGAGCTGATGTAATAACATATAGTGTGTGGCAAGAATGTATATAGAAATGTTTGTAAGTTTTGACGAACTTTATTCACAAAATATACATGATGGACACACATGCAGTGCATGGGTCTGCAAAGGTAGCCTAGTAATGTACTGGAATTTACGGTGAGCCCCGAAAAGAATTCAATTCAAAATCTAACGGTCAATAAAAATGTACTAAATGTTACCTTCCACTTTCAATACTTTATGGGAGTTTCTAAAATGATACTCTCTTCAACATACCACTGTGTTTATACAACTCTTCATTTAAGGCATGCAAATGGGATTCCCTACCTTTAAAAAGTTGATGTGAGATTTCCAAGATAAATCGCTATCAATATACACTCCTTTGAAATATATTAGAGAAACACCCCATTTATTCCTGTGGTTACCTGATCAAAGTAATGTTAATTTCAATTTATGAAATGTGAAGAAATATCCTTAATTGCATTGTAAAACTAACTGGTTTAAAGAAAAAGTGCAAAATTGAATATCACTGATATCCTAAACAAGCATTATTATCAGTAATCTTACTCGTACAGGTTGATGTCATATGTACGTATATATTTTATTATGTCTGAATGGATATTAATATTTTTCTTGCTGTAGACTTTGAATTTTTCATGTTGTGAATGATTTACATTCACTTTGATAGTTATGTGAATAGGAGTTTAGTAAGGGTAAACTAGGTCGTGTTTGGCCAGGAAACATATCATATGCGTATGTGATTAGAAAACCCCATTCTTGCAACACACTACTGCATGGGATTGCTTTGTCGTGTGAGCCCACTCAGGCGAGCCGATATACGGTGCAATTAACTCGCCGTAAGCATAAGACATCGAAGCTTTATTTGCATAAAGTAAACAGCTTGTGTATGCAAAACGGCTGGGGAAGTGTTGCAGGGCAATCGCATTATCTCACCTCAGAAACCATCAATCTATTTAATGAATAAATCTATACAGCAAATTGAAGGTGAAACTATTCTCTAACTGGCAATGTTAGTTATTTTGGGTTCTATTGAGGATAAACTTGTGAAAATAACGTCGAAACCTAGCTTCTAAAACAGAAAATGATCTGGTCTCTAAAACAAGTGTTATTTTCTCACATTATCCTTCATTGCCCAAAAATTAAACTTCGGTATATTATGACTTATGGCAGTATATCCATACTGTGTTCCAAACATCTTTTCCGTATCATAACATTTGTGTACAGTTATGCCGGGGGAAAAAATCGAGATCACTAGTCACTTGTGACCCATAAAAACCACAGCGTAAGAAGTACGCAGTCCGATGTATCGGTATCTGCATGAAGCAGTTGAACCAAATTGCAGAGTTGTGGAGCCGGGAAATGTGCAAAAGCCGGGAAATGTGCAAACGTCTCGCCAGGAAGTGTGCAAACGTTTTGAGGGGAAATGTGCACATCTCTAAATTTCATCAACGGGAAATGTGCAAACATGACTCCGGGAAATGTGCAAATGCTCAGTTTTGCCGGAAAATGTGCAAACCATTCACTTCAGCTATAATGGAAGAGAACTGTCAATCAAAGCTGCCCATGAACCATTATCATCTTTACCCACCTGTCCTAGCGACCATCTGTATTTGTTTAACATTTTCAGCATTTTCTTGTAAACCCCACAACGAATTTTCACGAGATTTGGCAGATAACATCTTATGATAATAATGGTGATATGATCGTAATTTGTTAGAATGAGTGCTCCCCACCACTCCTAAGCCTCAGAGTCCTTAAATGCCTCATGTTTTTTGTTTTTTGTTTTGCATCCGTCGAACCGAAAAAAAAGATAGAGCTAAGTTATAGTGCTGTGAAGACATTAATGACTGAAATTTCATGTTTGATTCTGGCCGACCCAGGGGACGGTGCCCTGATCGGGGGGGGGGGGGGGGGTTGAATCTTCAAAGTCCCTAAACTCTGGAATTTCCTTAATCTTCTTCTGTCAAACCGAAAAAGATAGACCTAAGTTAGTGCTATGAAGACACAACCTAAATGCATGAAATTGCATGTTTGGTTATGGCGGATCAAGGGGTCTCCAGATCGAGGGGGTGAGGGCAAGGACAGGAATTTTCCACATTTTCGGCATCTTCTTGAACAATTTACGACAGATTTGCACAAAACTTTGCAGATTGCATCTTTATGGTGATATGCTCTTAGTATGTTAAAATCAGCCCCCCCCCCCCCCATCGCCGAAGGGAGGGGGGTTGAATCCGCAGAGTCCCTAAACATCTCATATTTTTATCTTCTTCTGTCGAACCGGAAAAGATAGAGCCTAGTTAAACGGTGCTATGAAGACATTAATGCCTGAAATTTTATTTCACGTTTGATTGTGGTGGATCGAGGGGTGTCCTTATGGGGGGGGGGGGGGGGTGAGGGGGAGGAGGGGTATTTTCACATATTCTGCATCTTCCTCAGAAATCTTGACCGATTTTCACCAAACGTGGGAGGTAGCATCTCATAGGGTAATAGAATCCCACTTTGTTCGAAGGGGCAACAAGATCAATTTGTTCCCCTTCCCCAAAGCGGGGGATAAGACCAGGCTAGCCCCCACGTCATACGCATACGTGAAATTTCATCAAAAAGCATATAGGTCTACCTTCTAAAAAATGTGATTAGATTGTGTTCTGTTACCCTTGGTGTTACAGAAAATCTATTTAAAATGTATTCCTTTTTTTCATATTTAGGGTTTCCAAGAAAATTCTGAATCCCACCAGGAAGATCCCATCCCCCTCGTGTCGGCCCCTTTCAAGGGCAGAGATGGGGGGGGGGGCTCCATTTCCTCCCACCTTAGGGTTTGGGGCAGTGCTCATTTAAACAAAATAATTAAGGTCATATTACCGGATAAATACGCTTTATTATTATAGCTTGGTGAATATCTATCTAGTAGAGGTGGACTATAGAGGGTAACATTTTCAGAACATGCTCATCCCCCATGTTTTAGGGGTCAAGGAAATGGAATATAGTGATAATTTTAGTGTAAAACCAGATCTTCCACACGATACTAACCTTTTCCCCATATTTAGGATTAAATTTTCCTTGTCCTTTAACCCCTACCCCACCCGCCATTTTTGCACTTTTTTCGGTATTTTTAAAGTCATGTTATCTACCATGCTCTTAATAACACTGAGTTCTAGCTATCAATCTGGTGTTTTCTATCGACGATACAACAAGAATACGTGTATGTGTCATGCAGATACCGGTATGTGGCTGATGCATTCAGGATGCATGGTAACTGTGCAACCAGTGCTAATACTCTATCTGCTTTATAGTGTCAATTGACATTTGGTCATTAGACTTTAATAGTGTACAATTCTAGTGTAGGTGTACAACTTTGTAAAATGACTTGAATAAGCCTTAAATTATATGCCAATTGTCCAGCACAAAGGTACATGTACTTGACTGGATGATGTACATTGTATCTGCCGTCTTGCCAATATAGAAAACGCATTTTTTTACCATAACTCAGTCTTTTTTTTTCATCTTTTAGCCTAGTTTTTGTATTTCACCATCACCACTTGGTCCCTTATTTCTCATGGCTGCTTTTCCCTGCCATGTACGGTATATTGCTCTACTTTTATAAAGCAAGAGTCCTCACGTTTAATGGGAAATTTGATAACATTTTAGTGATTATCAAACCAGTTTTATGACAAACAAAATGTTATGTACAATGTATGTTCCTCACATAGCATCATAATGGTACAGTTATCATCTCACTCTCTGTGACTGAAAGTACCTAAAGCTGAGGTAATTAATATCTGTTGACTACAACGAGCAGTTATATGTGCATAGGCTGTCTGTTACAGGAATGTCAAACATGGGAAGGCCCATTAACAATGTTGACAAACTCAAGGCATACCTGGATACCTGAGCTCTCACCAAGCTCAAAGCTATTTTACGTGGAAAGCTGTCATACCACAGACTCATATCCCATCGAGATTATTGTGCACCCACACGTGTATAAGGTCTTGATACCAAATCTCTGAGGTGGAAATGAAGTTGAACTTGACTCTTCTAGTGACTAGAGGAGAGGAATCTCCCTGCCCATGATCTGCCTACTGAAGATGACATGGTGAATACATTCAATTTAAAGTCACCCAATGGCATCATAAAACCAACTGCCCATTCCAACCTTGAAGAAACTGTTGATAGTGAACTGGGCATCAATGATTCTGCATTGTGATACTGGATTATACATACAAATGTGTACAAAACTCGTACCTTTTATATCCTGAGATCAAGAGCATGAGGCATATGGAATCGAGCACATGGAGCTCAGAATGAAAGGGACAGACTGATCAGCATCAGCACTAGTGATGCCCAAAGCAAGCTGATGTACAGACAGTACTGCTGATGCAGATTCTTCCATGCACAATATATTGGCTCATGGGATGGATCATCCACCCAAAACATTACCTTTGTGCCGGACAATAGTGGCATATCATAGAAGAGTTATTCAAGTCATTTTAGAATTCAATTTGTGCACCTACAGTAGAACTGTACAATACAGTGCATGACTACATGTCTAATGACCAAATGTTAATTAGCACTACAAAGCATATACAGTATAAGCACTGGCTTCACAGTTTACCATGCATCCTGAATGCACCAGCCACATACCGGTATCTCCATGACACATACACGTATAACGTATGTTATTTGTATATTTCTTGCTGTATTATTGGTTGAAAACATCAGATTCATAGCTGGAACTCGATATTAAGAGTATTGTAGTCAACACGAATTGAAGAAAAAATACAGTATAAAGTGCAAAAACTGGCGGTTGGGGTAGGGGTAAGGATAACTTAACCCTAAATATGGGGAAAAGGTTAGTATTATGTGGAAGATCTGGTTTTGCACTAAATTTATCATTATAATCCATTTCCTCGACCCCTAAAACATGGGGTTAGACACCAAAACCATCACAATTAACCAAAACATAGCCGAGTTATAGCCAGATAATGTCTTTTTTAAGCCGAAACGACAGCCATCTTGGATTTTTAATGATTTCGGCTGGGGCACCGTGTATTTCGCATTTTTTTTTTTTTGTTCTTTTTTTTCAAAAATGGTGTCAGTACGCACAAAGTCATCTAACTAAGGTGTGATGAGCACCTCTAATTATATATGGGTTTCAAGAAGAAGCTGAATATGTGAAAAATCCACCTCCCCCGCCCTTAAAACCAATTGATGAATTAACTCACAATAGCACTCTATTAGCTCCATCACTTTTGCAGAGAAACCTTTTTTTTTTTTTTTTTAAGCTGAAATGGAATTTTATTACCCGAGGGATGCGTCTTGAGTTTTCAAGAAAAAGACGAAAATGTGAAAATTTAGCCTCCTTCCTACCCTTCCCCTTTTTGGGCGTCCCTTAATCCGGCATAGTAAACTTGAACCTACTTCATGCATTAACTGTATACTTACTAATAAGGCACAGTACTATCTTTATAATTATCTCTCCCACGTATGGTAAGAGAGATATGAACCCTTCAAAAAAGTTTGGAAATCTGAGTTTGATCAATCATTTTTCAGCTTTCCTTAGAAATGAGTTATTCGTGCTTAGTACCACACAAAGATTGTCTAATTCTCTTTAAAATGATACCATACTTGTTATGATTATCGTATACATAGAGGTGCAGTGCTTACAAATAAATGAGGTAAAGTCAGAATTGAAAAGGGGCACAGTGGCCCAATTTTTCACGTCCGTAATGCAGTTTCCTCGTGATGAGTGAGTTCCCCATTTTTTCTTTGGTGTTCATTTACTGTAACATCAGCATTTTTATGGAGTGAAACATGTATGTGTTCAACCAGACAGATAAACACACACACACACACACACACACACACACAAACCATTCATCTCACAGAACATCGCCACATTAACCGCAACAAAGACATAAAGAGGTGAAATGGCATAGTCTTGATTTTATTGGAGTTTCATCTGTATTTTGTCTTCATTTTGTCATTATTTTGTGTTTACTTTATGTTTACTTTGTCTTTATATTGTCAATGGATGTGATTGGGGCTCAGCATCTGGTGGACGAGCCAAGTGCTTGCACCACCGCCTGACACCGTGTCCTCATGCTCTTGATTAGCGTCAACCAGTATCTGACGGAGTCCTGCCTATGTCGTTGCATTTGTGACCCTCTTCCTCACAGCTCAACCAAGTTGATCCCAAAAGTGTTCTATGGGGTTGAGGTCGGGGCTGCATGAAGGCCAGTCCATTTCTAATGATGCCCCCTCTCTCTCTCGTTCTCTCTCTCTCAAGTTGCCCACGTGTCTCGCTCTATGTGGTTTTGCGTTGTCATCTTTTTGAAGCATCTCAGCTTAAATTTGCCCTAATGGCGCTTGCTTTTTGAACATTGCTTACAAGTGGCAAGATGTACAACCATAAAACTTGATGAGCTATCAAATTGCTGGCATGGCACCACTGAAAACTTGAATGTGAAGTTAAGATGTCTATTGAAATTTGCCTTCATGGCTGACCGGTTGAGAAGAAGACATAACATAAAATAATATGTTCTTTACGCACTCTCCACGACCATTCTCATTCATAAGGACAGTTCTTGTTCATTTTGCAACTTTTTAATGCAGACCTTTTCAGACACATTTGAGTACAGTTTTTTACTTGATAGCATAATCATAAAGAATAGGATACCATTTTAAAGATAATTTAATACTCTTTCCATTGATATCAAGCATGTATTGTATAGTGCTTACAAACTGGAGAAATTTACAACTAAAAGTCAGATTTCCAAACTTTTTTTGAAGGGTTTATATACTCGCTCTCAATCCAATAGGTTTGAGCCTTTGTCTCACCCCAACCAGGTCCGTCTCCTTCACCCCGTCCCCCCCCCCCCCGCGGTTTGTTGCCCCTTAGTTAGATTCTATTACACTAGGGATGCTACATCCTCATCCCGCACCTCCCCCCCCCCCCCCCGCCACTAGGACACCCCTGGATCCGGTATAATTAGACATGAAATTTCAGCTTCACAACACCAACACTAACTTAGCTCTATCTTCTTCCTTTTTTCGATTCGACAGATCTAAGAAGATGAAAAAAGAAAAATCCAGAGTTTAGCGAATGGGAGCCTTCAACTAATTTTAACAAATTGAGATCGTATCACCATAAAGATGCTTTCTGCCAAGTTCGGTGAAAATTCGTCATAGATTTTTCAAGAAAATGGAGAAAATTTTGAAAATCCCACTCCTCCCCCTTACCCCACCTACCCTCGACAAGAGCGCCCCTGGACCCGCCATAATCAATCGTGAGATTTCTGTCATTAATGTCTCTATAAAACTAACTTTTTCGGTTCGACGGCAAGAGTATAGGGACTCTGAGGGTTCAATCCCCCCCCCCTTCGGCGGTGTGTGTGTGTTGGGGGAGGGGGCTCATTTTAACAAATTAATTTAAAATCAAATCACCATAAATAAGGCACAATACTATCACAGGAATTTTAAACCAGCTGAAATATTATTCCCTATACATACACTAAAAACTATACTCAACAATGATTTCCCCTTACCTCAACTATGGAATTCTAGCATGGGGTGATTCGTCCAGATTTCTGCTTGATTCACTTTTCCTTCTTCAAAAACGCGCTATCACAGTAGTTAATAACGCCGGATATTAGTCTCATACAAACGAATTTTTTTCATAAGAATAAGATTTTGAAATTGACTGATTTGTTTGATTACGATCTAGGCATTTTTATGTATAAGTATTCTATGAATGGTCTTCCTGATGTTTTTCTTCACATGTTCCAAAGAAACTACTCAGTTCACAATTATCCCACCCGCCAACGTGACGAATATCACTTTCCACGTACTCGTACAGTTTTTGCTAAGAAAACTATTATGTATGCAGGGCCGAAATACTGGAACGATCTCCCCCCAGAACTCACAGGTTGTTTGTCACTATCAACCTTCAAATGCAAATGAAGACATTATTAACTGAATAACTACATCAATTAAGCTCATCAATTTTTTTTTTCTATATTGTTCAGGACTCTCCCACTGTACTGTACTGCATGGTCGTTGCCATGTTAAATCAGACTTGACCCAAGCTGTTTGCGCTCTCAATTTCTGTCACAGTGTTCAGAATTCTTCCTTCTTTAAAGACATTGGGGTGCTGTAACAGCTGGTATTTTTATGTTCACTGCACTACAGCTAGTTGTTGGATGTCTTCTTTTTTGTGTGTGTCTGGATTTCCAGGTGGACATCACGTATTATTCAATTTTGTTACTTTCGATGTATTCTTTATTATTCATTGAGAAATATGAAAATAAATGAAATGAAATGAAATGAAATGAAATGAAATGAAATGAAATGAAATAGGGCCTCGTATAGTATCTGCCAAGGTTGGTGAAAATCCGTCATAGATTTTACAAGACTATGCAGAAAATGTGGAAAATCCCCCTCCTCCCCCTCACACTCATTATCAGGGCACTCCTGGACCCGTCACAGTCAAACCTGAAATTTTAGTAAATATATAAGTGTCTTCATATACAGTCAGACCGCAACGCGGCTGTTAATGAGCTCAAATCAAAAACTTATCGTACGCGCAGGTTTTTGCGCATGTCCTTTTCAGCACCCGACATTTTGCGAGAATATACAGAGACGAAGTGCATGGTTGACGAGATTAACTTATTGACAACATGAACATCTACTATCCGTGACTAATTGACGTGGTTTATGAATATTTGAAATAAATCACAACTTTTAATGCTTACATTATATAAGATTAGATTATGATACCATTATTCCTATTTCTGCAATATATCGATATTTTCAAAGCGACTCTGAGACAGATTATAACAAGGCTTTCTATTTACTGTTCACCCGACCCGTTCATAGGTAGAATCACCATATTAATGATAGTCAACATTCTAGAAATACTTGTAATAATAGCACAGTAAACACTGAATTGGTCCCTCGCTTAGAAAACGAAAAAAAAAAAATGAAAGCCTCGTCGAGAAAAAATCATAGTGTGGCAAATCGAGGTACATGAATGATTATGTGCTCCCAGGGTATCATTAGATAAATTACTCAGCGATGTATACAGTGGATTAATATGGATTATTATACATACAAGCCACTTTTTCGATACAATAAAACCATGTATCAATATTCCTGCAAGTGTTTTGCTTAAAAGGGCATTGTACCGTTTTTTTTTTATTTTTTTATGTTCTTTTAATATTCTAAAAGACCCAGCGGTGCAAACAGAATCAAAATTTCATAACGATTAAGTCCGTAATTTAATGTTAAAAATGGAACTTTTTAGGTGAGAATTATGCTAATGAGCTGACGAGCCCGGATGTTATGATGTCACAGATGCTCTCACTATTACTGATTACAAGCGCTCGCATACGAGTGAGTTAATTCGTATCGAGTAGCAGACGACGCTTAGGCCTAATTTAGCTAGCAGGCGGCGCTTGTGTACTGTTCTATCCATGTAGATATCTCAAATTTCACTAAACCAAATCGCACCAAAATTACAGGATATACTTCAAAGCATATTTCAAAGTATTCTCTTATATTTGAACGAAATCAGTAATCGAGAAGTATCAATATTGACGTCGACTTTCAAGTCGTCACTCAAAAAAAAAAAAAAAAAAAAAAACCTCACTCTTCGCGAGAGATCTTGGCGAACGCAAGATGCACAATCCAGAACTGAAGTTAGCCGACTAGTATGGTTGGACCTACTACTCATCGACCGCCTAATGTTTATTTGCTTGATAAGAATATTTAACACTGAAATTCACGTAAAAAAAATTGACCTACGTGATTGAGAAAATCCAGCACTATCAAATGCCATTGTTCCCTTTTTGATTCGAAGTTTCAGTGCAAAAATATCGCCGTCGAACTTGCGTGGCCTCGTTTCAGCTCCCCGCGGTAAAGCTCCTTATTGAGATCGACCGCTGTTTTTGCATTGACAATGCACGCAAACCGAGTTGTATTGAACACCGTGTTGCACGAAGCTTTTTAGAAACTTCCATAGACATTACATTACGATTCGGTGAAAATAGTCATTTGAAATTTTGTCCTTGATTAAAACCATTAATGAACAGTGAATTTTCGCGTTTTCCCACACCATCCTCATCAACGGTCAAAGCCAATCCATTTCTATGTGCTCTGCGCGCAGTGAAGTGCGTACTAAGCGCTCTGTGCGCCAATGTATACGCGGTCGGTTTCAAAAAGGGTGGTCGATATGTAGTAGGGCTAACCATACTGTGCGAACGGGGAATTTACGCGAGAACTAATCTCAAAAGTGTAATGATTTTTGCGACTTGTGTGATGTAGGAACTACATTTTTCATTCAACCACAAATAATTTGTAAATTTATTTATTGCCCCCGATTACGGGAAAGATTTGTCTCATGGGGCACACGTGCCTTTGGCCATGCTGCTCCCACCTTATGGAATAACTTACCTTCAGCCGTAAGAAATTGTTCTTCATCAGACTCCTTTAAAAGCAGTCTAAAAACTCACTTGTTTAAAGCCTCAATTTGACTACTTATTATATGTACTTGATATTTTTATGTCCTTTATCTCTTTCACTTTCTCTTCCTTCCGCGCCTAGAGCTTTCTGCAGAGTGGATTTGGCGCTATATAAATCATATCAATTATTAATATTATTATCATTATGATATTAAATGACAGCTTCAGCCTGTGCGTGCGCAGCAGGTAGGTAGGGCCTGGCCGCAATCACTCATGTTAGTCGTAGAGCAGATTATTTTTAGCGACGCCGACAGGAAAGTCGACATCTACACTTACGCTTCCAGACAAGTGATTTGTTTCCAATTAACGTGAGCTGTTGGATATGAATCATAAAGTATTTCCTGTGAGTTTGGTGCCATTTGGCAAGGTGAATTTTGAGATATCTACATGGATACGGAAGTACGCTAGCACTATACCTACACCAGCGCTGGGATCGCGAAGCGGGGCTTGTGCCGAAAGGGTGGGTTGGGTGGTGGCGCGTCGCGTTAATGGGAACACCACCCTTCGTCCAAAGCCCCCCCCCCCCCCCCCCGGTTTTGCCGAAAGGGTGCGTTGGGAGCGTTGGGTCGCGTCGCGTTGACTGGAACCCCGCCCTTCGTCCAAAGCCCCCCCCCCCCCCCCGGTTTTGCCGAAAGGGTGCGTTGGTACTTTTTCTCATGTAATATTAAAAGACGAGTTTTGAATTTATATTTAACCTTCAAAGAACCATTTGAAAGAGGCTATCGTCCGGATCGGTATACACTTTATTATTTTTATCTAAATAAAAAGCTGTTGAAGAGATTGCTTTTAAAGATTAATAGATATTGTTTAACATGTTTATTATAGCTCCATATTGCAATTATACTAAATAACAGCTTTTGCAGTACTTCGTGTGAGATTTCATCAGTAAATTGACATCATGTAGTTCGTCTTGCCTAAGTCGGAGTTGTTCACCAAGAGCACCCATGACGTAGGCCAAATTGTGTGGATCGTTCCATGCCTTGCTCGTTTTCATATTTTTCAAAAATTCATTACAGGCTTATCCTGGGTTATAGAATCCTCTCTTTCCAGTAGTAGGCATCAAAAATGTAAATTAGAATTATCAGACAATTAGAAAATGTCAGTGCAGTTTTCTTTTAATGACGTACAATATTGTTAGCATAATACCTGTCCTATGCATTTTACATTACCCGTATCAATGGAGAAAAAGAGTACAATATTGTTTTTCAATATTGTACTCTGCTGTCAATAACGCACTCTGTTTCTTTATACGCATGCGCAGTATCGCTTGCAAAGAAAGCAAAGTGCAGTAGCATTGCGCGATGAGGTTGAGAAATGCGCGAAGAGGTTGAGAAATGCCATAGGAGTACGCGTAAATCGTTTGTGCTGTCTGCGCATGCGGCTCGCTGATATGCTCTGTAATGTGCTGTGCTGTGCGTAGATGTGATACCGACGTCCGTATACAAGTTGAAAGGTTAGAATTTGTAAACAACAATGGCTGCCTCCACAAAAAGGTTCGCGACTCTAGACTCTGACGAATTCGAAAACATTCTGAAAGATAAAGACGCGTTGAACACACGAAAGGCAACAAAAAGTGCTCTAGATGTTTTTAGAGCATATTTGACAGAGAAGGAATTGCCGTTAAACTTCGAGCAGCTCGATAAGAACGGACTTTCGGAAATACTTGCCAAATTTTACGTCGAGTTGAGAAAAACCGATGGTGAGTATTACAAACGATCGTCTTTCGTTTCCATCCGTGCCGGACTAAATCGTCATTTGAAGGATTGTTATGATGGTCAAATAGACATAATCAAAGACAGTGAATTTTCTGATGCAAACCAGTCGTTTAGGGCAGCAACACTCAACAGTCCAGTTGAAAAAGGCAGGGAAGGGCGATGTGGAGCATCATCCCTCAATAGACGTAAACGACATAGACAAACTCTATAAATCCGGAGTTTTCAACCTAAATAGCCCACATGGGCTCCAGCGGAAAGTGTGGTTCGAATTGATGGTATACATATGCCGTAGAGGCAGGGAAAATCTCCGAGAACTAAAAAAGAATCACTTCACTGTGAAAAGAGATTCTAACGGACGTGAATTTGTTGCACAAGCAAAAGACGAACTTACCAAGAAAACTCGGGAAGACAGCACAGCGTCCAGAAAAGACGCGGGCAGAATGTATGCCACTGGCGATGAGCATGAAATGTCCCGTAGAATCATTCAAGAAATATGTTGGAAAACTCAATCCGAGTTGTGATGCTTTCTTCCAGTCAGCTAAGATGAATGCCCCAGAATCTGGACCGTGGTATAAAAATTCCCCATGTGGGGTACATACTCTCGGAAAAATGATGAGAACCTTATCTGAACAGGCAGGCTTGTCAAAACCTAGCCCGACCAGACGCTGTTACTACGCTGTGCCACTACGTATTTACGTACAGCGACTGGGCTAGTTAGTCAAAACCGTACACCAATCATTGTTTGCGTGCCACATGTATCACCATCTTAGATTCCAGAGGATTTTCATTGCGAGAAATTTGCCAAGTGTCTGGTCACGCCAACGAAGGTTCCATAAACTATATTGCGTCATACACTTGAACTGTTAGCGACAACAGAAAGCAGAACATTTCGGATGCCTTATCAAATGCCCTTGGTAAAGGTGATGTCGGCAAAGTTCCACGGATTGATCCAGCATGTGTGTCAACTGCGCCGTCAACAGTGAGCACCAAATATACCATGCAGTTGCAACAAAGCCCATTCATGTTGAATAACTGCAATGTTACGATAAACTATTATCAAAAGTAACACCAAACCTGTAAATACTGTAAATAAGTTGAGAGATGTGTTTGAAACTTTTACACCAGTTACTGTTGGAAGTGAACCATGAGTGTTACTGAGTTACGGTACCATTACAAGTTACTGCTACGAGTTATTTTACATGGAATGGACTCCAACTGTACGTGTACTTCATTGGATAATGGATCATTTCGACGTCTGTTGGATAATGGTGAGTGAAACCCTTCTTCATTTTTTTTAAGGAAATTGAATGTGGTGTTGTCGTGGAAAGTAGTTTGTATGTATAATAATAATAATATTGGATTTATCAGATATATTGCACTCATCAACATGAATATTGCACTCGTCTTCGACTCGTGCAATATTCATGTTGATGAATGCAATATATATATCTGATATACCACTCAAGTGCATCCAATATTATATGAATAATTATTCTAATACAACATAGAGAGCCCCAAAGATCTAATGTGTGCAAAGTAAGTGCTAGATCTTTTATTATATATTACTGATTTATATGTTATTCATTAATGCACGCTACAACTCTAGTTGTGTAAACAAAGTCCAAGCCAAAGTTGAGCTGTTGATCAGAGTGGAGTGTTGTTCTTGTTGTTTACGTGGAGTTTACGTGGAGCCCGAGCGCGTATACATACATTGTGCGCGCGCGCACACACACTATAGCCGGGTTCACACGTACAAAATAGCGGGATGACGATCGCGATGCACATCCCGAGTTTTTTTGCGAGCGTCCACACGTACCAAATTAGCGGGATAGCGATCGCGATCGGTATCCCGCTAATTTGGCGAGCGTCCACACGTACCGAATAATCCCGCTAATTGCCGATAGAGACAACAGCAAAGCCTGCAAACTGGGTCACACAGCGCCCTTCACAAGCCGGGTACACACGTACAAAATAGCGGGATGACGATCGCGATCCACATCCCGAGTTTTTTGGCGAGCGTCCACACGTACCGAATTATCCCGCTAATTGCAGATAGAGATAACAGCAAAGCCTGCAAACTAGGTCACGCAGCGCCCTTCTCTATCACTGCCTGTGCGCACTTTCCTTTGTCCATTGTCTTTTACGCGTCAGTGGTGTGGTTCGCGCGCTGTTGTTTTGGTGCGCCAAAGAGGTGAAGCACCTCTTCGCAGAGGCCTCGCTGTTGTGATGTGCGCATTGCATGATGGGATATAAAAACTCGAGATTCTAATCCCGACCGTTCACACGTACCAGCGCGGGGCCAATTATCCCGCTAATTGATGAACCTGCGCAAGAGTTTTGTGGATTAGCATCGCGATGCTTATCGCGCTAATTTTCGGGTTTTTTCTGTCCACACGTGCAAAAAACTCGGGATGACGATCGCGATGCAAATCTCGAGATTTCTATCCCGCTAATTGGTGTACGTGTGAACCCGGCTTCTTTAGCCGGGTTCACACGTACAAAATAGCGGGATGACGATCGCGATCCACATCTCGAGTTCTTTTTTTGCGAGCGTCCACACGTACCAAATTAGCGGGATAGCGATCGCAATCGGTATCCCGCTAATTTGGCGAGCGTCCACACGTACCGAATTATCCCGCTAATTGTAGCCTTTAGCCAATGCGGTCTGGGCTTATGTTCCCTGCGTGTCTGACTAATTGCGAAAAAAGCAACGAACACAGTCGGAGGGGCCGCAGGCCCTGACCGCCTTTACTAGATTGAGTGATTGTTTTAGTTGATTTCTCTTTATGCGTATTGTTTTTCCTCTACCGTCACGGTAGATAATTACATGCAGATTGTCTTGTACAAACCCCTCCGAGAGTAATGCCACGTGACACGATTAACCAATTAACGACGAGAATATGAGAACTCTGATTTACATATTCATTAAAGTTTCTAGGTACACGTTGTCTCATCTCATGTCTACGGCGCGTGTGGATTGTGTGCGAGTGATCAACCCTGCGGAGAACTTTTGTCGAATGCGTTTGCAACTGGAAAATTGAAGTTTACTTCTTTCAAGAATGCAAATATAAGTGAAAGTTGTGAGTTCTGCAATCCGCGGATGAGATGTTTGTGTAAAACTTCCCACCGGGAATGGCAAAAGTGTATCTCTTCGTGCAAGGACTTCGTGCGGATAGAAGCCGCGGCGAGTGGTAACACATAGGGGTCTCCCAACTGCACTGCAGCTGCACCCGGAGCATCGGGGGGAGAATCCGCTGATGATACTCTGCTGAGCATCACCTTATTTCCCTTATGAAGACACAGGTAAGAGTATGACCTGAATGTGTGAATACGAGAAGTCTAGCCTGCTACAGTGCTAGTTTTTCGCTGACGTAAAGGCAGTTAGTGACTGCAGTAAAAATTAATATTATATCATTTTTTTAGACTGTCTAGTGTCACACAGTAGAATTAGGAATGAATTAATTGCTGTTGCAGCTCTTTTTAGACACAATATTATTAAATAAGTGGTCAACAGGTCAATACTGTAGTTCAATATTAATAAGTGTATCATCAGTACATAACCATCCCATGTGGTGGAAGGTATACAAAATACACATAACAGGCCTGTGTAACTCTTACTTTCCACTGTGATTTTGTGTAGACCTATTCAGTAATCGTAGCCTTGTGGTTGAAGGATGCTAAAACTCCAAACTGTTAGACAGGGCCTGTTTTGGTATGAAAGGGGGGGGGGATGGGTATCAGTATGTGTAATTTATGAACTTTTTTTTGTCAATTTTGGTATGCTTTCATGAGAAAAATGCTAATGACATTTGTTACGCATGCACACAATGCATGTACATGTATGGGGTCTTGGGTCAGTAACTATTGTCTGTTCTGACATTGCAAAAGGTTTTAAAATTGTTATTTTATGAAGTAAAATATAACATTCCTGATATCTATAAGTGCTTATCACATTAAAATGTCTCTCGGCACTGAAGATCTAGTTTTCTCAATTGCATTGCAATATATGACAAGAACAGATTTAACCTGTTAGTAGTTTGTCAATATTGTACAATTACACTTTCTCTTCTTTTGGAGGCTAAGAAATGTTTTCGGAGTTTGATGTTCAATTTTATGTCAATTCTTTACAGAATCAATCATTGAAGACCCTTGAATTTGCAGGCTGTATACTCTGGAGAGGCAACAGTTGCAGAAGTTGCGTTGATGAAGTCAGGGCTGTGCAGTGCATCTTCTCAAGTCCAGAAAGAGCCTGTGATCTTGCCTTTGATTTCTTTTGTCTTCAAACCCAACAAGAAAATCTCAGTTCCTGAGTCATTGATGAAAGCCACTGTGCTGTCAAATGGTAAGCTTATTATCTACTTTACAGAACCGTCGGGAAGTGGATGAGGGGTACACCAGTTATAAAAAAAAAAAAAAAATTAAAAAAAATAAAAAAAAGTTGATAATTGACTGTTTAAGTCTGGTTGTAAGCTGCAACACCTTTTTTTTCAGAATACTGGCTTTAATTATTTTCTCGTATTCACCTTTTGTTTTGTTTAGTGGGGATATTTTGTGTTAGTTTCCTTTCTACATCAATACCACTATGCAGATATGATCTTGTTTTAAAACTGTGGGGGGTTGCTGTATTTTGGATAGTGCATGCGCATTTGTTTTTGTTAGTTTTCTATCATCGAAGGCTGATGTTAAACGCACTTGACATTTATTTTAATTGCTCCGTTAAATTGAGATTGATAAAACAAAGGCTGATTTGCTTTATCTTTTAGTTTTCATGAAGTAACTTGTATCATTTGATTAAAGTTTTTTTGCCCCCCCCCCCCAAAAAAAAAAAGACAAAGGTTCTGATTCTTTGAAGAACGTACCTCGATCCATTATGGCAAAGATAAATTGATCTATCACCTGTCTGTCAAACATTCAGAATAGATTGATTACTGGAAGTCTCTTTATTTCTTTCTCTCTTTCTTTCTTTTTTATTCGAAGCCTTTCGTGGAAGATACGGTCAACTTGCAGAGCTGCGGTCCGTCATGCCAAGTAATGTGCCAGTTGTGAGCTTGACTGCTACATCTTCCCCTGCCTTACAAGAGATGACCTCAGAGAGAGTTTGGGCCTTCAGCCACTTGAAATCAACATACAGGCACCAACATCCGCTATTCTGTTGTCAGCTCGCCACTTCAGGAAGATGCCAAGATATTTTCATCATTGGTTAAAGAATTACTTGAGTCAAAATAATGAAACTGAGAGAACTGTCACATCCTATCGTACTCGTCATCAGTGCAGAGATTTCAGTAGCTACTTTCAAGACACGTAACTTGGTGAAAAGGACTCTCACTATCCCATGTATCATTCCATCACTGCTGAAAGGAGTGCATAAAGGAGGAAATACAATGCTTCATGTCAGAACCAGATGACTGGGTAAGGGTTCTCTTCTGTACCATAGCATTTGGGATGGGAATAGAGTGCAAGAAAATCACCCCAGATTCCAATTTGGTCCAGCACGCACATGATATTGATGATTATGCACAAGAGGTTGTGGTTAATTTTTTAGCACTGCCTGATCAGTACCGGTAATTGTTCATATCCTTTTTTTTTTTCTAACTGAATTAACACAGCTCTGTCGTAATATGAAACTGTAATCTGGCAGTTGAGGAATTTGTTGAAAATACTTTTAGTGCTATACACACACACACACACATACACACATAGACTGACAGGTGAACATAGGCACACTCAGTCGCAGACACACATGACACACACGTGTTAACGCACAATAGTATAGTAATGGACAGACTTTAAAGTATTATGATTGTACCTTCATTACTGTACGCCACCTATATTGTAGATATCTTCCATGCAAACGTAACTGTACTGTAACCAAATTTTCTATTTTATTTGTGATGAATATGAAATGACTTACTTAACTGTTAACATCTTTTAATTTTATCTATTTTTTAGATCACTATACTTAGCACTACTGAAAGTTTTTTTTTTGTATTAGAAATATGAGGATTTTTTTTTTTTACATTGACTTGTGATCACACACTTCTTTGAATATTATAGGGGGAGTAGGGAATGATGACTATTTCTGCGATTAGAAATGAATTTAAACAAATAGATATCATTGCCATTCAAAAACTGTATTAGATTGTGATGGTACTGAAATGTACAGTACTTCTGCTATTAAAGTTTGACGAATAAATAATGTAGCCGTTCAATAATTGTATTAAATTATTATGGTACCGTACTGAAATGTTACTTTGATTTACTTTGCATACAGTTGGTTTACACAAATTAGTATGTGGATTTTGTAGATTCGTTTTTTTTTTTGTTTTGTTTTTTTTTTTTTGGGGGGGGGGGGCTTATTTTAAATATATCTATCGATTTTGTTCATGTATAGTGTGTGCAACGGTCATTCTTGTGTCTCTAAGCCAGCTAAAGTCCAGTGTGTCACAAGCATTTTAAGAAGATTAACACTGTAGTCCCCATACCATATTGTAGGACCACAATGACTTGAATATTTTTTTTTCCTCAGTAGGGTAAAGGCTACACTGATTAAATTGCCCCCGATTGGGCAAGTAGACTGCAACAAGTTAGTTGTGTGCTTGCCTGACATTAAATTTTATTTGCCCTAGGCAAGCAGACAAGTGCTGAGTAACTGCAAGATGATACCATCTGTATGCATAATGCAATGTAGGAATGTGTGTAATGATATATGTGGGATGTATTGACATAAATTTGTATAGCTGTGTGTGTGTGTGTGTGTGTGTGTGTGTGTAAGTTGGTGTGTCTCGGCATGCTCTATACGTGCATAATATACATTATGTATGTTCATATTTGTGTGGCATGAGATTGTTATTGTGACATGAGAAGCGATCGGGTTGTATAAGGTAGCATATCTGTCTCAAGTTATTTAGCACGCAGACAGACAGACAGACAGACAAACAGACATATGGAACCGAAAACATAACCTCCATTGACCGTAGTAGGTTTCACCAACTGGTGGGGGTACAGGTATCGAGTAATTAGACATACAATGCAATTCACCAGCAGCGAGCTCAACCCTAGCTGCCATTCAAATCGAGGCAAAGAACTTTCGTTTCATTAATATAGGTGTTTACGTACATGTATGCCAATACATGTACCTGGTACCCAAAGTTCACGGGACGTGCAATACGCAACAGATCGCGCGAACCACTATACGTAGGTTATTAAAATGGAAAAATAAAAACAAACGGAGCAAAATTTTACGATAGACCTACTTAAATAGCAAGGTAATGAATACTCTAGTTATTCAATACACTTTTGTTATTAATAAAGCCATGTTTAATAGAATATTGAACTGTATAGTATCAATTATTTAGAACATTTGAATAGAGATTCCCCCGTCATTTAATAAATGAATCCATGTAAACACCGCGCTTGAAACTTTTACGATTGGCCACGATCGTCTCTAGCTGCTAAATATGTAAGATCTTATGCATATGCGAATATATAATGAGCTCCGCAAATAAGCAAAGGCCTCGCCGCTGACGCGGCTCGGTCCAGCGATCACTGCTGTCACGCACACTGCGTTAGTCTATTTTCAGACACTGCTGAGAGGCAAACAGCGCGCGAGGCCTTGTCCAAAGGCTACGCTAATTGCCGATAGAGATAACAGCAAAGCCTGCAAACTGGGTCACACAGCGCCCTTCCCTATCACTGCCTGCGCGCACTTACCTTTGTCCATTGTCTTTTACGCGTCAGTGGTGTGGTTCGCGCGCTGTTGTTGTGCTCCAAAGAGGTGAAGGACCTCTTCGCAGAGGCATCGCTGTTGTGATGTGCGCATTGCATGATGGGATGTAAAAACTCGAGATTCTAATCCCGACCGTTCACACGTACCAGCGCGGGGCCAATTATCCCGCTAATTGATGAACCAGCGCAAGATTTCTTGGGATTAGCATCGCGATGCTTATCGCGCTAATTTTCGGGGTTTTTTTCTGTCCACACGTGCAAAAAAACTCGGGATGACGATCGCGATGCAAATCTCGAGATTTGTATCCCGCTAGTTGGTGTACGTGTGAACCCGGCTAATAGGGTCCTACCAAGAACCGGGATCACACGTACAAAATAACGGGATGACAACCGCGCTCCATATCTCGAGATTTTTTTTTTTTTTGCAACCGTTCACACGCTCCAAATTAGCGGGATAGCGATCGCGCTCGGAATCTCGAGTTTTTTGCAAGCGTCCACACGTACAGAATTATCCCGCTAATTGCCGATCGAGATAACAGCAAAGCCTGTAAACTGGGTCACACAGCGCCCTTCTCTATCACTGCATGCGCGCACTTCCCTTTGTCCATTGTTTTTGGGGTTTTTTGCGCGTCAGTGGTGTGGTTCGCGCGCTGTTGTTGTGGTGCGCCAAAGAGGTGAAGGACCTCTTCGCCGAGGCCTCGGGTTTTTTCTGTACACACGTGCAACAAAACTCGAGATACCGATCGCGATGCAAATCTCGAGATTTTTATCCCGCTAATTGGTGTACGTGTGAACCCCCCTAATGTGATTATAATCTCTTTGGGTCCTACACTGTCATCTACGCACACGTACACCAATTAGCGGGATACAAATCTCGAGATTTTCATCGCGATCGGTATCTCGAATTTTTTGTACATGTGGACAGAAAAAAAACCTGACAATTAGCACTATAAGCATCGCGATGCTAATCCCAAGAAATCTTGCGCTAATTCGTCAATTAGAGGGATAATTCGCCCCGCGCCGGTACGTGTGAACGGTCGGGTTTAGAATCTCGAGTTTTTATATCCCACCATGCAATTCGCACATCACAACAGCGAGGCCTCTGCGAAAAGGTCCTTAAAGCCCAAACAAAGTTCTGGTACGCCTGCAAAAGTTGTCACATTTCGCTCCCAAATGTGAAGGTATGCCCAGGAAATGTGCGGAATAACGCTGTAATAACAAGATATTCGATAGGTAACAACGAAAATGCGAAATATTAACAAAAAACGTTCAGTCTCAGAACTTACCCGAACGGGGTCAGGCTAAACTCGGACTCGGCCTCGCTTTGACAGCGGGATGAGTTGTATTGGTTGTCTCTCTGGATTGTACAGTGTTGTATGATTGAGGGTATGGTAGGTGTTCAACACACCGACCGGGTCCATATGAACCGACCGCGCTCTGTAATGGCATTGCGCGTACAGAAAGAAAATGTACGCATGGGACTACGCGCGACGGTGTTCGATTCTTCACTGGGCTACGCTACCGAGTAAAATGAGGCGAAAACAAATAAGTATTCCCTCTAAATTACCGAAATTTAGCAAAATCGAATAAGATTTATCGTGTAACTACATATAACTAGGCCTACCTTTGCTGACTCGTTGTTAGATGTAGAGTATCCTTCCGTAATAAATATGACGATTTTGACCGCAAAATTGTCATTATGCCGCTCTCTCAAACTCCGCCGCTTGTACGATCGTGCACACACGTTACACATACACATGACATAATTATTTTGTCGCCCGCTACGACCGTACGAGTTGAAGCAGAAACGAGAAATGAATCTGAAAAAACAAACCGATTCATCTAATTTATTTCAATTACGATGAAAAGTTTCCTAATGAAAATCAATTCAAATTCATCAAACAGTCCTTCAAAAGTAATATCGAAGGATTAAAAATATATTCAAATATTATTGGGGAAAAATGACGGCTAGAAAAAAAGAGCAGCTTGTCAAAAAAAAAAAAACGATTTAAGTGCGCTTTATAGAATTATACTTATTGTCAGGGTGGTCAGTTTAAATGTACAGGGCAACTGAGTGCGGAAAAAATGACACCCCACACGTTCGAAGCCGCCATCTAGAGCGCGCACCTCAGACCGCATTTTCAGTGCGCGCTTGTGAATCCGGAGTATTTTCTCCACACGTGAGTAAAATTTCAGGCAAATTGTGAGATTTTTCACGTTTCTATTGATAGAATATTGATTATATTGATAGATGGTTTATATCCTACTTATGTGATCGATCTCATTATGTCAGAATTGGTGATTCTACCTCTTGTAAAACTATGACAAAGGTTGGTGTACCTCAAGGTTCTGTTGGAGGCCCGCTGCTTTTTTCTCTGTATATGCAACCAGTTAGTGAAGTATTTCGCAAGCATTGTATTAGTTATCATTGTTATGCGGATGATATACAACTTTATTTGTCTTTTAAACCCACTCTGTCTCCATTGTCATCCGCCATTGTAAAACTCGAAGCATGTTTGCAAGACCTGAAAATTTGGCTTACATCCAATGGCCTTAAACTAAATGATGATAAATCTGAGTTTCTGTTATTGGGATCAAAGCATATGTTAAGCAAAGTTGATTATCAGTCATGTCATGTCAACATCGGTAGCACTTACATTACTCCGTCGAAAACAGCCCGTAATTTAGGTGTCATATTTGATCAGGAAATGTCATTTCGAAGTCATGTAACTCATATTCAGCGGAATGTTCGATATTAGTTGCGTAATTCAAGTTTCATAAGGAAATATTTGTCTAAATCTGCAGCTGAGATACTTATTCATGCTTTGATTTCTTCCCGGTTGGATTTTTCGAATTCATTGTTGTGTAATCTTTCAAAAAAAGATGTCACAAAACTTCAACGGTTGCAAAATTCTGCTGCCCGATTGTTAACTTTTACTAATAAGTTTGATTCCATGTCACCAGTTCTCCGTTCCTTACATTGGTTACCTGTAGAAAAAAGGATTATTTTCAAGATTCTGTTATTAGTACATCATTCAGTTCATTCTTTTTCCCCAATATACCTAAGTAATTCTGTTCAAAAATACAATCCGACACGAAGGCTACGTTCATCATCAGATGCATTCTTACTCCAAACACCCAGAGTAAAACATGGGTATGGTGATCGTGCTTTTTCCGTTATGGGACCAAAATTGTGGAATCGGTTACCTCTTCAGTTAAGGGAACTGTCATCTACAGAGTCATTCAAATCCAAACTTAAAACTTATCTGTTCCTTTCATACTGAGGACTGTAATTGCTGTATGTCATTAATATTGGATCAATATTGTATTTTTAATTGATATATGTTGTATTCTTTATTTGGTATATATTTGCTTTTGTTTACCATTTTCTTCTTTGTTGAAATGTTTGAATATGTATATGCATGTAAATATATATTTTTTCATTTTTGAAGCGCCATGAGCACTGAAAAGTGGACCTGTGCGCTATACAAGTAGCCACTATTATTATAATTATTATTATCAAAAACGTTAGGTGGTCGGTGTGATGAACACCCAACCATACCACTTATCGTCACCCTTAGGATCTGGGCCCCGTTTCACAAAGGTAGAGCGACAGCGTCAAGTCCCCTATTCAGCGTCGACTTCCTCCCTGCAGCGTCAAACTTGACGCTGCAGGGCATTTCATAAAAAGTTGACGCTGCACGATCGACGTCAAAATGTCGCTGGAGCGACAACAATTCTGACGCTGCTCAGCATGAGCGTCAAAATCTGTCCAAGAACATGCTGGAGCGACAACTTCCCATTACTATGACGACACAAGCAAGCTAAAGATGGCCTACTTGATGTTAGTGCACAGGGGACTAAGGAGGGAGAGGGTGTTTAGGGACAGACTTAATCCGTTAGACTGTTATGATGACACAGACCTCTTCAAAAAATATCGCTTCAACCATGGGGGTATCATGCACATCATCGACAACCTGGCAGGCCAGCTGGAACACCGTATCAACAGAAGTCACGCTGTGCCTGCCAGCCTTCAAGTCTTCATTGCATTGCGCTTCTACGCTGCAGGGTCCGTACTGGACAACAGTGCTGCAATGCGCGGAGTCAGTGTAGCAACCTGCAGCAGGGTGGTGAGGAGGGTAACAAAAGCCCTGTGTCAACTGAGAAATGAGGTGAGTTTCAATATTGATATCATTTATCAAGGTTATCTAAGAACTCAAGATTCAGAGTGTTCAGTGCACTGCCACTGGCAATTGCCAACAAATTACAGCTGTTCTAAGGGCCTAAAGTAAAATTACTTCTTGTATTATCTAATGATTTGCAATTAAAAATCACACAAAATAGCACTCTACACATCTCAGTTGATAAAATCATGCACTCTGAAGATTGAAAGACCTAGTTGGTAGGCTATGGCTGTAATTATAGAAATAATGTAGATTGATTGGGGGCTTTGAATGCCATGGTATCGTCTGCACGTCTGAACTACTACCGCAGTGCATACACAGAGCAGTTCTACGCGAATCGCAAACAATAACAACTCCATGCGAAACTTCACCATTTATGTGACATCTATTCATTTCTGGTTGCCACACTATTAAATTCAGATATATATTTTTTTTTATTTCGGTGAAATGATTTTTTTTTTTGAGAAATTCCTTAATACCACTATTGCTAGCACACAAAAAGCATAACATTACGAAACGAGAGCATAGTGCGTCTCGCTCATTAGTCCCATTGAGTAATAATTGTGTTATTACAAATCGCCGTAGACTCAAACTCACTGAATGTTCCTTCTCGAAATAGCAGCGTTTCGAAATCACTGTCGCAGTTGCACTTATTGAAATTCACCTTGCTCATGTTCAGAGTCCATCTAATGTTGATCAGGAATATAGGAGTTCAGTTGCCATGGTATTAGTATTGGCCAATACTCCAAACTTTTGGCCCAACTTTTGTAGTCACAGTAACCCCAGTTCAGTGTCGACACGTTCTAAAGTTTGGTACGCACGCGTTATACATAAGGCGTATAAGAACACACGGGGTCCGCGGTACCGATCGAACATTGAAATTCTTGCATTGTACTTAGGTCTGACAGGTGCTAGCTAGCTAGGAGTATTAACTATTCTTCACGGTCCTTCACTATGACAAGGCCCACCTACCTGCACTGACCTAAGTCTGTCACACAGATTCCTGTCGTCTATCTATCGCGCGGCGGATGGAGCACCTACTACTGAGTAACCTAAGCGGTGGTGTTGTGAAATAAAAAACAACTTATTAGTAGAAATAAAGAGGAAGATATTAAGCAAGAATGTATGGTGGGTTTAGGTCCACCAACAATGATAAGGATGAGGTGGAGGAAAAGAAGAAGAAGAAGAAGAAAGAAAGGAAAAATGAAAGAAATAAAGAAAACATGAGGATGGCGGTTCACATGTTCTCAATAGCAATTAAGATTATACTGTAGTAAGAAAAAATGTAATTAGTATGACTATAAGATTTTACGACTAACAGGTATTGTCAATTTTATTTATTCTGAACTAAAAAAAAAAAAAAAATAATGATAAATAGACCCCGAAATGCGTTAGTTATATTACTTCATGATTTATTGTTACATTTTTTTTCTGATGTTACCAGTATCTATATTGTGAAGTGAAAGTTGGATATATTCCTGTAACTGTATAGACCCAGGCTGTTTTGATTTGTAAAAAGTTTTCAGGTCATAGGGATGTACATTAATATAAAAAAAGCAAGTACACACACATACACACACACATTCAAAAGTGGGTATAAAGCAATGCATGCAGGCCAAAGCGTGATGAATATATATATACATTGTATATATATTCTAAATGGTTTCAATTCCATTGTCCTGTTATTTCTTTTCTCACTCTCATTACAAAATGGCTAATCACCAAAAAAAAAAAAAAAAATACTGAGATTGAAATATAACCCTTACGGGACTAGAAATGAGTCTTGATAGCTATAGGGCCTAGGCAGACAATCTACCAGTACTAATTTATGCATGTCGATGAACTGAAATATATATGAGTAAAACTTTGATATAATGCATGCAACCTTCTGCATGGCTTTCAATACCGGTACACTTTTGAAAAAAAAAAAAAAAAAAAAAAAAACCTTAGGGTAATTCCTTATTTGATACAAATACTTTGACAGTAATGGAAAAGGTAATGATACACTTACAACCAATAAGTAAATGAAACATACTTTCTCCAAATGTTTCTTTTGATTTCAGTACATAAAGTTCCCCTGCACTCGGGAGGACGTGAGGAACACGCAGGTGAAGTTTCACAATATCGCCCAATTTCCACACGTCGTTGGTGTTGTAGACGGGACCCACGTGGAGAAGAAGAGTATGTTTATGTGAACCGTAAAGGGCGTCACTCAATAAATGTACAAATCATCTCCAACGCAGAGTTCAAGATTACAAACATCGTGGCCCGCTGGCCAGGGAGTACACATGACTCCAGAATTCTGCAGGTGATTTTTTTTTTTCTTGTTGACACCTTGTTGTATTTATTCCTGATGTCAGTAGGCATACATGCATTACAAATTTCACAAACAATAACATAGATTACATACTCAATATTCACATGAAGGATTGAGTTATAATAATATACAGTTTCTTATTTTCATTGCATCATCTACATGAAAGAAAAGAATTAAGTACAATTACTGCACGTGAAGAAAAATATATACAAAGATATATACTGTACAAATATCAATAAATTTATAACCAATGAGTTGTTATTAGAAAACGTGTTTGCACATCAGTGTAGCCCTAAATGACGAAAAATTCAAAGTAAACTTCCTGAAGTACTGTGTGACGACATAGATATGAATTCTACAGTATACCTGCAAGCTTATTCCTTTTGACTTGCTAATACATGTTAAAGTGTTGTGAGCTGATATGATAATATACACATCTTCCTTTTGAATTATGACATAAATTCATTTTAGTTTTAAAGTTTTGACAAGATTTCTTTTCGTATTTGGGAAACGCATATTTTGTATTGGAGTCTTACATTGCAATAATTCCAAACAGCACTAAACATATGAGTTGTTGAAACAATGATATCATGATGAATTCATTGAATTCAAGGCATAACTGTATTCCAACTTTATTTTCTCAACAGAACAGCATCATTGGACAGAGATTTGCGAATGGAACCCTTGAGGGAATTCTGTTGGGGGATTCAGGTTATGCCCTCCATCACTGGCTTATGACCCCCGTCTTGAATCCAGACAATCGTGCACAAAGGGCGTACAACCAGTGAGTATAATTCAAAATGGGGAAAATTTACATCCAAATCTTAGATCAGTCTGCAATGTTTGGAAAAAAAAAATCTTATACAATTGAGGTGATATCTTTTTTTTTCCATCAAAAATTTGGTTTAATAGTTGTCTTTTGATGAAAATTAATAAAGGAGCATTGTAAAGGTGCATGTACTAGTGCTATGAAAGCTTTCATTAAAAAAGAAAAAAATATATATATATTCGACAGATGATATTTCATCAATGTGGCAAAGAGGCTATATCATAAATGTACCAATTTATATCCATTTATGATACTTTTCATGTCTTAAACTCTTGGCCTATTATCAATGTGTCAAATAAAATGAAAATAAAACATCATTAAAATAACACCTTTTCTAATACAGTGTAATGTCACAAGTTGCACTTAGGTTCATCAGTCACATTATACAATATTGTTTGTGTGCGACACACAGACATTTTTATCTATTCTTCAATATTTATAAATCTGTAGAAAAATAATCAAATTAACCACTTGAACTCGAATGACCCAATATCTTTTTTTTTTTTTTTCCGGCCTCGTCGAGAAAGTAAAATAGTACAGTATAACTAGGCATCATCCAAAGAGGTTCTATAGCTTTAGAACCTGTTTGGCATCACCTCGTCAGTCATGTGACATCTTTTGCCCACATTTTCGATCATGTGATCAACTCAATTTGTGCAATGTTCGCAATACAATTTACATTGCGGGCGTGAAATTCGTGCATGTTAGACTTCTAGAGAAAAAGTGAATAAAGAGCCTAGGCCTACGGGGAAAATGCCAAGAAAACCATATACAACCGAAGAGGTTCTTGCATGCTAGACTAGGGACTACTGGGAGAATCTACGGAAGACATTGGTGACTCTGAATATCGACAAGGTAGTTATTTTGATTACGAAATTGATAATTAGAGTTAGGATGCAGCAGGTATGTTGGTGGAATTAGCGGTGCGTATAAAGCACCTCCCAGCCCCGTGCAAGCGGGGGAAATGATAGTCAGTGTGCCGATGGGGTGTCATGGCCAATTCAAGATACTGTAGTGATGATACATGTTTAGTCACAGCGATGGCAAGGACGAAAATGTTTGTCAGAAGAAACATTTTTTTTTTTTTGAGAGAGAGAGAGACTTCCTTATGTCCCCTCACCAACTTGCACAAAATAAACAAATTACTATTCCCTTTTACCAACAATAAACTAAATAAAGGTTATGCCATTTATGGGAAGACTTCCCATAACCTATTTAGTTTACCACCAGCAAAAAAAGAAAGAAAAAATAGTATTAGTAATCTACCCATTCTGAGCAAACTAGTGTGTGTGTGGGGGGGGGGGGGGGTAGGGGTCACAAGGAACTCTTTCCTTTTTTTTTTTTGAATTCTACCTTCAGTTGTCGCCACATTCCTTCAGTTATGATAATCATCTTTTTATTTTTATGTGGTAGTTACAGCTACTGCTAGTACTAGTAGTAGTACTGGTATAGTCAGTGGTAGTGGTAAACTTTTTTTCTTTTTTTAATGAAAAATGTCGCTGAGATGTGAATTTTGATTTTTATTTGTTTAAATTCCTTATCCTACAACTATTGTTAACTTTCAGTTTTATTTCGATATATTTTTGAAATGTCAAGCATGCAAAATAATTCAGGGTGTCGAAAGGTTAAGTATGCACTCTGCATTGTGAGAGTACTAAAAATGCAATTGGTTGCAATTCCTATTCTGAAAAATGTTGGAAATGACAACAGATTAATACCCTTACCACCAATATTCAGTGTACTGTTATTCACATAATTCTTCAGCTGATAATAAAGAGCCACTTGCAGTTGACATCATGTCTACTCTTATTTGATCTGATGCAGAACTCCAAACCATTCTGAATTTCATTGCAACTGATTGAAAAATTGCCCTACATTGACGTCGATATAGGGCAATGAAAAACTCCTCGACAGAAGAATTTCATGAATTTGAATAATTACACGGTACCCGATGCACGCTATAAGTAAGGATTAGAACCAACACTTGCTGTCGGGCTAAAGCTCGGTGATGTAATGGAGATGACGCCTGTCCTTTGATCAAAAATGACTTGGAATTTGGTCATGAAGACCCCGAATGGGGTCACCCTGACCCAATTCATGACTCTGAATGGGTCATATCTGACCCCATTCCTTGTCATTTCTGACCCGGAACGGTGTATGACCCCAACGGACCCAGTTCCGGGTCAGTTCTGACTCGGATGTTTTAAGAGTGGGAGGTCGTAGGTTTGAATCCTGCTTGAGTATGTCTGTCCATGATTTTTTTATCAGGGCTACTACTAAAATACTGATCAATTCAGTGCTTCTTCATATCGACGTAGGGCAATTTGTCAGTCAGTCGCAATGCAAAACACCTCGACGGAAGAATTTCATTCTGAATTTGGACAACAGATTCTTTAAGTTCACAATTCCCAGCAATTGTTTGAATATGGAAATCTTATATTTCTGAATGATTTCTATACACACTCATGTGACAGCTGCTCCTTTTTTCCCCTACTTTCAAGCCAGATTATCCCTATCTTTCGGCCATAGAGGTTAGAAGTTCTTTTTTGTGTGTTCAGAATGTTGTCATAATCATGACTAAACCAATGTATTCTTAAATTGCTCTTTTCAGATCACACAGCCGCACTCGCGCAACTGTTGAACAGGTAAACGGGCAGCTAAAAAAAAAAAAAACAAATGTAGGTGCCTCATCGGTCAAGGCCTGCAAATGAGTCCCATACGGGCTGGGGATGTCATCGTGGCATGTGCTGTTCTGCACAACATCAGCAAGGACTTGCACCAGCCTGATGTTCAGTTCCACATGGAAGAAGATCATGACTGGCAACTGCCTCTTGAACATGCACCATGTGGCGCTGCTGCAAGAGCTCGGCTAATCGAATATCATTTCATATGACATTCTTTTGTGTATCCTTGCACAGGTGTCGTTGCAACAAAGAGACACTCTGTGTTATGGCTTGAGTATTCTATCAATCCGTCCAAGACCAAGTTTTCAAGCAGTGTAACTTTGGAACCATTACAAGTATCTATGAGATACTATGAAACTTGATAACTTGAGATATTAACAAAGTATCAAAGTTTAGTTGCACATGCTCTGAGAGAAAAGTCAAATGCAAAGGGGTCAAAGTTGTAAAGCTTCAATAATTTGTCAATATCTACATAGTGCCAAAATGTATGTTTATTAATTTTAATGTATGCATTCTTTACCAGATAAAGGTTATATAGGAAAAGATGTGGGTGTGCCGGTCACAGTTCAAAGGTAAAGGGTCACAATTGTGTTTAAATTTACCTTTTCCTCATATACGTATCAAAATTGGCTAAATATAGCTTCACGGAACTTATGCATACACATGCATGTATGGCCTGACAGTGGCATTTTTTTTTTTTTTGGACTTTTGGAGTCAATGCTTGAAAGCATGATGAAAGTACTAACATTTTTATGTTTGGTTGAGTTGAAGCTTTTATTCTATGCATGCACTTTATGACATTTGGTATGCATGCATAAAATTAGGTACTGCAAATTACTGCAAAATGAATCAGCTGAAAAGATTTTGTCCATGGGGTCAAAGCTTAACTCTTCATGTGCCTCATTCGCACTCCCAACTCAGTCGACGGCATGCCAAGTTCACATATTCTGCTCAAGCGTACAAACCCGCCCAAACTGATCTGTAAATCGCCAAATGCCACAATGTAGTGAAAGCATTTCTTGCTATTCATGCCTGCCACATGTAACATACATTTTTTGGAGTGATTGATTATCAAGTGCAGGTGTCTCATACTGGACTTTCGAGTGAATTCCAAGTTTTTGTCATTGTTTCGTGTGCAAAAGTCATGCTCTAAGGCTACTGGTCATTTGACGGGGAAAAAATAATAGATTTTCATACAATCTTCATTTGTATAAGTATCAAGCAAAGCTTGGTAATTTTTCTTCAACTTTTCTCATTGCTTGTCCAGGGAAACTAAAATCTGAAAGATGTACATGGATTTTCAAAACAGAATGATTTGACAAAGGCATGACCACGTTGCCATCTCAGAATAATGTAGCACACAAGGGGTTTACACCATGGCACATAAAGATTTTGATGTGCTTCCCTCAAATTTTTCTTACATTTAATTGAAACCCAGATCAAGGAAGGTGAACAATAGATTTACATAATGGCAAACATGGCGTTTCAGGTTTTTGTTTTTGTATTTGGTTTTTTTTTTCACTTACGTGAAACTGCCATCTCACATTGTTGAGACATAATCTAGACCTATTTGGAGAGCCATACATTACAGATAATGCATACCAGATACAAAGTATCAACATTAATTCTACGCATGTAACCAATGAATAAATAAATAAATAGAGGTTGGAATCTCTAATTCCCATTCAAACTCAAACTATACAATCCATTAGAAATTTCAAGGTACTTCTTATTCGCAATAATTTTCAACACATCCAGAATTGCTTTGAGGGTGGTGACCTTTTCCTCGAGTCGCAGGAACCTCTCCTCATAGGTGCTCCTTTCATTTCTTCTCCCTCGACCACCCCTCACTGCAACATTTACGATCTCCTCTTCCTCCTCAAGGAGAGCACCTTAGAAGATTAAATATCATTTAACAAATGATTGAAAATTAAATTTGGCATTATTTTGACAGTGGGCATCATATATTTGCTGCACATTTTGAAATTATTGACTGAAATCTCTTGCAATAAAGCATTGAAGACAGTGATGTATTTAGTATACTGAATTAAAATTCTTGATACGCAATGTTTGACTTCTCTTGATGTTAAGGTGAGAGGCATTCCAGATGATTTTCATAATTTCACACCATGGAGTACAAAAATCAACAATTCCATGCATAGATTTGTGAAATTCATTGTAGTCTATGAGCAGAGAAGTCTATACTCTGAAAAACTAAAATCATATGAAACTGAGAAGTGGTGATGGCATAGCCTCACACATTTCAGAAATTAGCAATGTAATACCATTGCAATAACATGTACATGTACACTTGTACTTAATAAGTCCACATTGTAGTATGGTTTATTCTTTTTTTCTGCTTCCTTGAGCCCCAACTCATGCATTCTTATAGTGAGGCTGCAATGATGTTATCCTTGTTCATTGTGACATGTTATAAATTAAGAAAATATTCTTTTTCCTCCTGCCAATCACAGTAAATTCCTAAAATCTGTGCTCAGTATTACCAATTTGTAATTGTTCATATGTACACGTCAACAACAACAACAACAAAAACTGACAGTTCCTTTAAACCAGGATGCTGCGGTAGTAACGGTACTGTATCAAATAAGATCAGGTGCAGCATTCGACAACTGGGAGATATTGAGTCATTCAGTACTGTATAAAAGTACTTTAACGAATGAAAATCATACAATTTGCTTTAAAGTTCTCAATATTCGTTTTGTTAAGCAACAGGGAGCTATTACTGGTTAACAAAATTAGTATCATTTTCATTGATTGTCTACATATTTGTGGTAATTTATCAAATTGTACTGAGTAAATGCTCTAGTATTGGACTGTCACCCCTCACATACTCAGTTTAATAGTAATGAGAACAGAGACTGAAAAACTGTGAGCATAACTCACATTCAGTTTACATCTAGCTGAACATTCCCTTATTTATTTGTAGGGTTTACAGTCAATGTTGTTGACTTAACATCATCACTTTTTTTAACATTCAGTTTGCCGTATTATTGATCAGGAAAATAACATCATGATGGAAAAAAATTATGCTTTATGATACCTTGCGTTTCATCAGATTCATCAGTCTGGATGCTCTCAGCATCAACTTCAATAGATGCTCCCTGCATTGTCAGCAGAATGTTTTGTGCTTCAGTATTTTGACTTCCAGCCTGGGTATTTCAATAAGAAAAGTGAACAAGACAAGATGCAAAAATGTGTTCTTTGTGAGTAAGTTATTTTTCTAACAATTGGTCTCCATGACTTATTGTTACAAATATTCACAAAAATGAAATTAGACATTTTCTGAATGTATTCCAACTGAAAACACTTTGAAACGAAGGAAATGATTTTTATATAGCTGATATAACACATGCATTTCTATTTCATAATTTACTGCCCAATGAAACTATTAGCATCTGCATTGAAGATAATGAGCAATGATATATATTGTAATATCTCGAGGGATGTATCAACTAGCAATCTTATTCAGTCCTGTTAGACTGCAAGTAGATTGCCCTGAATTTTTTTTGGTTATTATTCTGCATCTGCAAGTATTGTATTCTGTTTGAAAGGTTCATAGTACCTGTATTGTTTTGTTTCATTTTTCTTTTCAAGTACAACGTTAATTCTTCAGTTGGACTATAATTTCAAAACATGCTTTACAAAACACCATTTATTTCCTTATGTTTGATTCATATGATAAGTTTTTTGACAAGTAAAATCAAAAGAAAAAAATATTGACATACAACTGGCAGGTCTGGTTCAAAGCCAGTCTCGGCTTCTTGGCCTGCAAAGCCCTCCACAGCTTGAACACACTGTGCCTCTAGCACGGCCTCATACTTTACGTTGACTTTAGGTGCAGGACCACCACCTGAAGTGGAACAAATTTTGAATGAAAAAGAAAAGTCAATTGAGTTGCACATACCAATGGGTTTGACATTGATGTATAAAATGCTGCTATGAGGTAAAGCAGTGTATATGTTCATTTATGTAATGTTACAAAAGCATCTGGGCGATCCTTGATTGCAATGTGGTTAGACATTGCATCACTAATACATTTTAATTCTTATCTCCTTTCAAAAGGTGCAGATGAAATCATAGTTGTCTGTTTTTATGACTTGGAGATTTTAATAAGCTGCTGTGAGATAGTGTCATGAGGAAGTAGGGTCTGAGTACTGAAGACTATGACAACCTTAGATTTTGGTGGTGTTACATGAGCATGCACATGTGCTATAAATGTGAGAGCTGCATGTGTGACGTGTGTATGTGTGTGTGTGTTGTGTGTGCGTGTGTGTGTGTGTCTGTGTGTGTTGTGTGAGTGTGTGTTGTGTTTGTGTGCTTTGCCTTCATATTCTACATGTTCTAGTATGTAATAAGCAGTGGCGTATCTAGGGAAAACGGCGCCCGGGGCAAGCGCGAAAATTGCGCCCCTAATTTCTGAAAAAGTGTTCAACCCCAACCCCATCCCGGTAGGAACTTTAAACAGTTCAGAGGTTCTCCGTTTTGCTATTTCTGTTATGTTTATTCACTGTAACTGTGACCACCTGAACTTCAGAAAAGACTGGAGAGTCTGACATGTGTTTGGCCAAAGGCCTAACCGTACTGGAAAAGTCTAGTGAAGGAGGGATAACTAGCAGTAATACGAACAATGTACTTGTCACAGACAAAGTGTGTTCACTGTCAACCAGTGCAATGTGAAACGAAGGAAAAAGGGAGTTACTTCTTTTACTTCATTATTTGTTCATGTTTTGTTAATTTTTGGTAAGCATAAATCTAAGAAGGGGTCTGTACCAGTGCAATTGGTGTATAACATTGAATACATACACTGTATATGTAAACTCGCCACTAGCGCCCTCTCTACATAACATTTGGTAAAGTTAACCTGAAGTGAAACCATGATTGACTCTAGTACAACTTTATACATTTAACTGTCGCTTAAAGGCATGGAAAATTAATGATAAGATGTCTTATTGTGTAAAGCAGAGTATGTTAATTTTATCTTTTGTACTATCTAGGGTCAATAATAATAACAATAAAATAAACAGCAAACAAAACAATGTGCATGAAAAGAGCACTCGTGCTATATACCATGATTCAAAAAATGAGTTATGAAAAAAATAGATCTTATCAAATTGCAAAGTGCAAATTTTTTGTTCTGTCCTCAAATACCTTTAACTAGGAGTAAAAATGAATAAGATAAAAATTTCGTTACAAATTCTCACTAACAATGAGTAGGCCTAACATAGAAAGAGAAATGCCTCCAACAGAAATTATCAAGTACATTACCAATACGAGAATACTTGTCTGTATGGCTTTGCATTTTAGTTCAATAAAGAGATGTACCATGGTAGATGATATAAAAATTGATGAAATAAATTGCAACTTACCAGTCTTCGTTCTTTTCATAATGATACTTTTTGGCCTTCGAGACCCAGGAATTCCAAGAGCGCCGGAGGTCTTTGTACGTCCGGCCCTTTCGGAGTCCCTGGGCCTCGAGAATGTGGAGGAGTTCCCTCCAGTGGGTCGCCTTTCTTTCCTGGACCTTTCCAAATTTGTATTAAAAAAAGCATGATTAAGTTACAGTGTGTCATTGTGCAGCAAACCATCTCTATAAGTTATAATCAATGCAATTACAAGAATATCTTGAATATGTGAAATATGATTACAGGCATTGCCAAACCAACAGAAGGGTTCACATTTCAATTTCACATTATTGATTTAAATTAAACGCCTAGGTGAAATAGTTCAAAGTACTTTCATTATTCTTTATATATGCATGTATTGTAGGAACATAATTGTAGCGTGTAATTTTAAAGTTTGTCTTACATTTTTTTTTTTTTAACTAGGGCCTACACATGTAAAATACATTTTGTACTTAACAGTAATGAATTAGGGATCCTATGACCTTTAGAGATGCTTAATTTCCATAAAAATTCCTTTAACATTGCTTTGATTTCTACTCTAATAACATCTAAAAAAGTGAAGCTGCTATGTTGAAATTTAGCCATAGTCATGAAATGAAATCTTTTACAACAGTGTGTAATATTTCTTCTCCATTGTGGATCACGTGGAATTTCATACTATGCCTTTCAGTACATTAATTGCACTAAACACAGTTTTCTGAGATTAAAACTCTTTGCATAGACCACAACTTCCAAGACTCTTTTCTCAGCATTACTCTTCAGAGTGACTCCTTTTTTTTTAATCTGTTTAATTGTGTTAGTTTAGTTGTAAGAGTCCATTTAATTGATATTGAAATGTTGTTTTGTTAAGCATAATTTAAAATACTCATAATCTGCACAAGACTACCTAATTATCAATGTAGTTTGTGTTGAAGGCCTGAGTACATATCGTCTGTTGAGAATGATAAGGGCGTTAAGTTGCCACAAAACCCATATTGTTCAAGACAACTTAACGCCCTTCTCATTCTCAACAGACGATATATTAGAGATAAAGTTGAAACTATGCGATCATGCTAAAAATGTTCCATATATTTTTGTAATTATTCAGCTTTTGGAGGCAAACATTTAGGCATACCATACGTACAATTCTCATCTGCATAAATTTTCAGAGAAAATCTACCTATAAATGAAAGATGTCCCTGAATTATAAACAAATAAAGTCAAGATTTTTTTCCATTTTTTTTAATTTCTTGGGGGTGTTATTTGGGGGTCAAAGAAGAGCATGTGGACTTCATTTTGACATCACAGTGATGTCATGATCTTTTTTGTCCTTGCTTATCATGTGGTTTGATGCATTTTTTTTTTCAATTCTACAACATTTCGTATGTTGGTAAAAAGTTGCTTAATTTGTTGCCTTGAAACAAAGAAATTCTGTAAAACTGTCATAAAATCTGCCTAAGCTAAAAATGATTATGTTTGTAAACATTAATCACATTGTTGATAAGCTCGATGAGTGAGTTCATTTGTGATACAAATGTCACCGGAGAAAAACATATTGGTATAGTCAAGTTTCACCAAATTACTTTTCTATGCCAATATCCATTTACCATTTATTGTACATGTATAGATTAATCTTGCTTCACATGATGGGCCATGATTGAAAAAAAAAAATGTCAACATACTCTTTGGCTGCAGTGCCCTGCCTTGCCAAATATGTCTTGGCGATGCTCTTTTATGTACACACTCATTGTCATTATGTGTTGTTCAGTGAAGTTCATGTTGCGTTCCGGTTCGGCATCATTATTGTCCTCCATCTTGAGGAAAGAACAGGAATAATAAAATCATTACAAAAAGGGAAAATGTGTCAAATTACAGACATCGGAACCAACATAAATAGGTCGATCTACAGTGTATTATCGATAAACACAATCCAGCAATAGAAAGCAATAGCTTTTAGACAACAAAGATCTAGAAATCGTCAGAATGGGCACTAGCTAACATAAATAGGCCTATACCTTAATTGAAACAACTAACATAGTGGCCTAACGTTAGAATTGATCTAACGTTACAATGAAACAACGTCATGATACAGTTTTCAGTACTAGACAGCTCTTGTAGTTTGTATACATTCATTCAGTAGGCAATTCATTGTACAGTAGAGAAGGCCTATTCCCCTTAGTGAACAAGATCGTAAAGGTACTACAACCCTACGTGACGGTAGCGCAGCAATGCATATGTGATGTACACCATACTCCATACCATGCAGTACGGTCGTAGGCCTACAGATGCTGAGATAGAATTTCACTGTGGTTAAAATACTGTGTAGAGGGCCTACATTATTCATTGAATTTCTTGTCAAACCATGCATGCATACATGCCAAATGCCGATCAAACTACCCGTAGCTAGCTAGCTGTAACGTTTGTATATCGGTACGCTCGTAAAATCAGACGCAGTTAGCTAGCTGTGTACCGGTCGCTTGTAGCTGCTAGCTGCGTGCCTGCTCACGGGAGCTCACCCACACCCGGACACACATTCATTACCTGCATGCAAACAAACACACACGGGCATCCACACACACACACGCACAAATACGCTTATCTAACTAGCTCTCCGGCCGCCGATCGGCTGAAGGGAGAGTAATCGACCATAGAACGTAATTTGCTCGATCGTTCCAGCCAACACCACTGATTTTCTCAAATTGTAAAAATGAAAATAACTTTAATTTGATTAAAACGTTGAATTATTTTGATTGTTATTATCACGGGACTCGACTGGTCCTTATTGATGCGAAGTAAGTGAAAGATAGCAGGAAATTAAGATATTGGAATACTTACCATGCTTGAGTTAAGTTTTCTGATTGAGATGTGTCTTTAACGATCGACAAAATGCTGCGTATGCAGTCGAGTCAACTGTGGTATGCGCAACTGCGCGCATGCGGTATCATCAAAGCAGAGGACATCAAAAGAATTAAAAAATTCACTGCGGCAAGAGTGCGCCTAATATTCTGGGGATTTCCCTGGAATTAGGCTCGTCCAAGATTATTAATTTGTCTTGCTAGGATGTCAAGTTGACATCCTAGTTTTAGAGCTTTGTGAAACGAAATTTTGCTATGATAGCAAGTTGACATTCCAGCAGGAGAAGTTGACATCCCAGCAAGTCTTGCTGGGATGTCAACTTCGGTAGTTTTGTGAAACGGGGCCCTGTAGCTTGTTTATTCCAAAAGTATAAAACAAATTCGCCTAATTCTTATCTCAAATATGCGCAACTGCAGTTTTGAATGTCGTGACCGTCTCGTTGATTCTGAATCTCCGTTTTAAAATAGCGCAATTTTAGTACGTGCGTTCCATTTTCTTCGCGCAGCTTAAAAGGGTACCTTACGATCGGCACCCCCTCCCTCCATAGGTAATACACGTGAATTTAACAGCCATGCGTCGTTACTGAGCGGATGAGTAATTGAAACGTGTTTAGTATGGTTTGTAAGTCTGTGAGTTTGATTTTCGTTTCTTCATTTTTAACGTTTTCAGAGCAAATGGCACTTAATCCCATGCGTACATTTCGTTCTATACGCAAACAGCCATGATACGCAGGGTGCCGATGTCAAGGTACCCTGCCGATAGGTGGTACCTTTACCATACTATGGGAGCGGCCTACTACTTATAAACTACATTCAGCGTGTTTCTACAGAGAATCCGATAGACCTAGAATTTGCAAGCGCGTAATGAAACACTGCGCTAACGCAGATCCGGGTTGTTTCTACAAAAAGCGCATAATCGGAAAGAATTCGATTCTCCATCTGAATGCAGTTGTGACCAGGGGGGCATTTCATGAAGGAACTTGTCGGATAAAAATAATGTCCGACAAGTCAATTATATCCGACAAGTTCAGAAAAATCAGCCAATCAGACTGAAGAATTTCTCAAAACTTGTCGGATATAATTGACTTGTCAGATATTTTATCCGACAAGTTCCTTCATGAAATGCCCCCCATTTCGTCTGGAAAGTTGGCTGGTGCATTGTGGGCCTGGGTAGAGCATCTACTGATGATGCGATCACCGATTGAACTGTGGTACCGCCGGTACAACTCGTTACAAGTTTAATACAACCGGCCGTTGGACGATTTTGTTTTCAACGTTTTAATAGAAACTAGTTTTCTACCACTTCTTTCGTTCGTCAATATTTCACGGATCTTAAAGCCCAAACAAAGTTCTGGTACGCCTGCAAAAGTTGTCAAATTTTGCTCCAAAATGTGAACGTATGCCTAGGAAATGTGCAGAATAGCGCTGTAATAACAAGATACGTATTCGATGGGTAACGACGAAAATGGGAAATATTAACCAAAAACGTTCAGCAGTTGTTCAGTCTCAGAACTTACCCGAACGGGGTCAGGCTAGACTCGGACTCGGGGATAACTCGGCCTCGCTTTGCTTGACGGCGGGATGAGTTGTATTGATTGTCCCTCTGGATTGCAGCGTTGTACTATGCATATGGGAGCGGCCTGTATAAACTACATTGTACCGCTCTGGCTACTCGCAGTAATGGTCCGAGTTTGTTACAACCAAAGAGATTTTCCCCAGTGACTGCTAGAGTGCGGAGTCTTCATACGCCCTGTACTATTGTTTTGTGAGCGCAAGGGGAGCATTGGATGACAACGAGGCGGTACAACGGTAGGCTCACCCCTCGTGCTAACACGCTAGCAAAGGAGCAACCGAGGAGCAGCCAAAATCAAGTGCGTACTCGCGTAAAAGTTCAGAAGTTCGCGTAATACGCGCTGTAGAAATGTATACATAGTACGCAAAGTCCGCCATTGTTAAGTGAGCTATGGCGGCCCCCATGAAATCACTGACTTCATTGTAGAGTCCGCCCTCTAGTGGTGGGGAGGAGAAAAATCTCTTTGGTTACAACGCGCGCATCAAAAACCTCTTTGGCGCGCATGCAAAATTAGTGTGCGCCTCTCAAGCACCTCTAAAAACAAAGACACTTAATAAACAACAACAAAAACTTTAAAGACCGCGCGTCTCAGCAACTGAGGTGATGTGCGTATACTAGTAGCAAAGATAGTAGTAAGCGTCTTTGCTAGTAGGCTTGAGGACCGCGCGCTGTCCATTTGTTTTGCACAGGATTAACACGCACTTTCCTGTCTGCTTAGTAAGGCCTCGTTTGGTACCCGTAGTATTATAGAGTACTGATGAACATGGCGATCACGAACTGTGTGTAAATTATCTGAAATAGGGTCGAGTTTTCCCTGAGACCGAGTTAGTCTGGAGCCTTCTGGAATAAAAGTCGGTCTACCGACTTTTATTATCTTTCTCAAAATACTCCAAAACGACTCATCATTCCGGCAAACCGCGTCAGCCAGGTAAGTTTCTTTGTAGACTCTTTCGATATATTGCAAGCAAATATGAAATGGTGCCAGACGGGTTCTCAAGCCCTTACCAGAACTTTGTTTTCACTTGAAAAAAAAAAAAAAAACACGAACAGGGGTCTCATTTTTACGCAGTTGCGCTGTAATTTTAAAACCAAGGCAATAGATTTACATCCGGTACATGAACTGACAATCATTAATATACGTGTGAGATGCACATGAATGATGCTTTTACTTACCTCGGAAAATTACAAATAGATCTAGGCCTAGTCTAACTTAGCAAACTATTGTTAGTGTTAAAGTTTGTTTTACGAACATTTTGTCATTATTTCAGAGGTTCGTCACTAATAATAAGGTTCGTTGACTCTTTTTGTGCCACGTTCGCACGTCCGACTCAGTCGACGGCGTGCCAACTTCGCATATTCTGCTCAACACACAAAGCCGCTTAAACCCATCGATAAATCGCTAATCTCGCGGTACAATGAAAGCGTTTCTCGCGCTTTTGTTCCTCGCACATACGGCTTGCATTTTCTATGGTGATTGACTATCAAGCGGTGTTTCCAACTAGATTTGCGTGTACATTCCAAGTTTCTGTTACGGTTTTATGTGCAAAAGTCATGCCTTTACAGTAATATAGCAACTGGTCATTCAAAAGAAAAATTGAAAATAGATTTGTCATACAATTTATATCGCAGCAAAGTTTTGCATTCCTCTTTAACTTTGCTCACTATAGTGTCCACCTCAAAATGATTTTGTAGAAGTTATACAAATTGTAAAAACCGAATTCTTTCTCAAAGCATGACTACCTTCGTGTCTCAGAATAACGTGGCACACAGGGGGTTTCCACCATGGCACATAAGGAGTTAATCCGACAAAGAAATATGGTTCTTGGTATTCACTACCTTGTCCTTGGTACGACGTTTCGTTAGTCCGAAAATGAAAGGAAATTCAAACATTCATTTATCGAAACATCTAGGCCTAACATTGTTAGAGTCCAACGTTTCTTAGTTAAAGCACATTTTCTCAATCCACAAGTGAAAAGGGTGAGTCCACTAACGTTAGGGCCTAGGGGTGTAGAATGTCTAACGTGTTTACATGTTAGAGGTAGGTCTAGGCCAAGGGTGCCTACCTATTACAAACCTTATATAAATTGTATAGTGTTAGAAACCTACCATTAGTCTAATCGCCTTATTAGGCCTATCGTTGTTAGGTCTAACTTGGTTAGCACAGCTAAACATGCATCACTGACAGTTATCGGGTCTAGATCTAATAAATGTTAGGCTCTTCTAACGTTAGATCTCTAACGTTAGAATTTCTAACGTTAGATGTAACGTTAAGTGAACCTTCCAAATCGTTAATCTTACTCATTTTTTTCTTTAACGGTTTTAAGACTTTAATTTCAACAAACCTTCGGAAAAACGAACCCTAACGTAGGCCTAACACTTAACAGTTAACGTTAGACTCTAAAATCTAGTCTGCCTAGACACCTCTTTACATAGGGGTCTAGATAGGAACATAGACAAGAGTAGGTCTAACAGTTAGAATATCTAACACAGTTAGAATATTCTACCGTTAACGTAATAAATTAGATGTCTAAACTTCGTTCTCAAGGTGTTACTGTTACTAACGTTAGAACTTTAACTGTTAAAAGTGTTAGATCTAACGACACGTTAGCCCTAAATAGTCTACCTGACGTTGACCACTAAAGTGGGAGTGTTATCCACTTTGAGATAATATACACTTACCGACTACGCCAGGCTGACGATGGACCAGATTTCGGTGGATTTCTCAGATAACTTCAGTGGGGTATGTTCCTTCCAAAACCATTAGTCCGTTCAGCGTCGAGTAAGGGTCGTGGGGGGTCAACAGTCACCTGACAAGGAAGGGGGAATCTGTCATGTGACCCCCCAGTCCGGTTAAAGTGACAGTCCGGGTCATGTACAGTCAGTCGAGAGTGGTTACCCAATCCCACTACACCCCCCCCCCCCCCCGTTTTATTTAAAGGAGGAGACCCCAGCCTGTACTTGACCCACCCTGATTAAATCACCCTTATCGACAAATACCTAAAACACTACCCTATCAATAGGGGAGGATCACGTCCACAATGGACAACCATAAAACTTCAAATTTGCAACAACTCTGAAACAGGTGGACCAACACATCCACAAATGACAAAATGTGAACTAACTAGGGCAAAGAGCGGCCCAAACACCAAACAGTCGAAAAAATATTAACATCCCGAGTGATTGAAATGGTTGCCCTGGACTGTGATTCAATCCCCTCCCCACGGTATACCCCCACCGTATATAAGGTAATGCAAATCCCTTGGGCATCCAGAGGTTTTCCCTACACTATAAAAACCAAATTTATTCTGAAAATATTATCCCAAGTATAATGGGGATTACCAGATTATTTCTGCCACAAACGTAATTAAGCATGTGCAAAATTGCCCCCCATACTATATGGAATAAAAACAATAGAATATAGATAAATATCTCTGGAACCCACTTCTACTTAATCGGAGGCCTATATGCAAAGCACCTCAGATACCTGCCGCCAGCTTAGCGGGGTCCAGACAATGGGATGGCATTGTCCTTGCCGGTGGCATCGATGCCCTGTACCACCTGCTCCTGCCTACCCTCTGCCACCAATACAACTCTAACAAAAGCTGACTCAGTGGGACGCCCGCTAGTGCATTTCACTATTCAGTTCCCATACGGGAGACCGTTGTGTTGTAACTGAAGTAAGCATGTGGAAACGCTTTCCTCCACGCCACTGCTTCAGGTGCAGGAGTCCTTCTTGGGCTATGAAGGTCTTGGGCGGACATGATGATCCAGCCCCACCTCCTAAGATTGCACTGGTTCTGGAGTCGCACATTGGCACCTGAAGGCGATTCAACGTCAATGCTGTGACATGCGGGACTTGTCGCATGTATCCCCCGTCACCTCCCACCTGGGTCCCACACCATTCTTGTTTTATCCCTTGGCTCTGCGCCAGTGGATACCCACTCATGAGGAGTTGCAAGGCTTGCATCTCCCTTCTGTATGTCCTTCCACCTCTCCCATGGTAATTGGATGGTATTGGGAGGGTCATCTGGGACAGACAGAAGAACTGATAAGTTTCTAGGGGCTCCATTGATGGGCAACTGAAGTCCCCCGCCTACCTTCCCCATCAGGGCATGTTCACTCTTGCGATCCCCAGGGTGAGATTCCTCTATCTTGGTTTCTCGAGTTGAGCGCTTTGGAACCTCACTGGGGTCAGCAGGAGTGGTTCCCACCTTATCAGGCTCAGAGCTCTGATCGGGTTTCCGCAGTCTTCATCACGCGGATCCTCCGCAGTGGATCCATCAGGGTTAAGACTCTCCTGCTTCCCCTCCATTGCAAGTGAAATGAGCTTGCCAGTCAAATGACTTGAACTGGCATCCTCTTTCTCAGTCGTTTCAGTAGCTGGAGCTGTATGATGGATATCTTCTACAAGTTCCATGAACTCGCGAAAATAATTCAGCTCTGAGTCCTCTATTGATATATCTTTACAGGAGCGAGATTGATCCACAACCCTCGACTCCTGAGCTTGGGTAAAAGCAACCTTATTCTCTTTAGGTGCCATATCCCCTAGCCCCTTCCTTGTTTCCCCTTCGATGACGGTACCGGTCAAATCGCTTGAGCTGGTCTCCTCAACCTCAGGGTTACCAACCACCGGAGCCGCCTGATCTATGTTTTCAACGCACTCCATGCAGGCGCGAAAATAATCTAGATGTTGCAGGTCCTCCCGTTGTTGACCGGCTGCAGATGAGCAAGGTTGACTATCAACTCTCGGCTCCTGAGCTACCTGTGGTTGACCAGCTGCGGATGAGCGAGGTTGACTATCAACTCTCGGCTCCTGAGCTCGGACGATGGCATCCTGTTTTTCTCCAGGCGCCACATCCACTACTCTCTCCGGCCCTGCTGGTAGGTTGCCAGCTCCGTCTCGGGCCAGGGAGTGGCCTCCGGCCCGCTGTTGTTTAACGGCTCCTCCCCCATGAGAGCCACGGTCTTACCCAACTCCAGACATTCTCTCTTAAAGTGCCCAGGCTTCCCACAGTGGTAGCACGGGTTTTGACGGGAGTCGGCTGCGGACTGAGGTGTCTGCCTCTGTGGAAGCAGCTTGGCTAGGTTAGCGGACAACTGATCAACAGAGTCCTGGAGAGAAACCATCTGCTCCAAACTTTGCACTCGCTGCTCCACTGCCGGCGGATGTCCCTCAGGCCTATCTTGCCCAACAGTCCCACCGTTCCTACCGGGATCGGGGCGCCGATATGGGGGCTTAGGCCGGAAGTCTACACGGCAGACATCCACCTCTGCAGGCGGGAAACTCTCCCAACCTACAGTGGTACTGCGCACTTCTTTGCGGCTGCGACTGCCTTGCGGATGTTGCTCTAAGACCGCATGCCGGGAGTGCACAAGCCAGGTTACTAGCTCCACTGCAGCTTCCACCGTCGAGGGTTTGAGATTTAGAGCAAACAACCCAGCCTCCCTTTCACGGCAACCCTGACAGAACCGTAGAACTGCCTGGCGTTGAACGAGAGGTTCCGGTACCCCAGGAAAGGCCTTGGTGGCGAGGGAGATAACACGGTCCGACCAGTCGAGGACGGTCTCCTCCTCTGACTGGCTGGCTTGGGAAAACTCCATCTGAACTACTTCAGGTGGATCCGTAGCCCCGAACCTCCTTCCCATGTGAGTTACCAGCTCCTCATAGCTGGCACCGGGGTTCCTGTCAAGGAGTGCAGTGTAATAGTCACTTCCTTGCCCCTTGAGACTCCACCACATTTGGTTACGTCTCTGCATGGGGGACCACCAACTCTCGTCCGCGAAGGCGGTAAATTTGACGTAGAATGCTTGCCAATCTTCCTTCCCATCGAATGATATCGACTTGGGTAGGGATGGCCGCTTGTACCCGTCCTGAGAGGTATTCCACCCACTCAGGCTCAGGTTACCGAGGTCTCGCCAACCTGAGGTTGGAGGTGCAGGGCTAGTGTACTGCCGCTCCTCTACATCCTCCTGGCTTGGCAGACTCCATCGGCCTGACACACCACCCTGGTTGGGGAGGGACCGTCGAGGGGTCGCTCCTCGTTGGTGTCCCCGACGACTACAGCCCTTTCCCCTATCCGTGTGGGCATTGGACCGGGGGGGGGGGGTGGATAATGGTCGTACAGGTAAGGATGTTCACCCTTCCCTACACCAGTTGACACCCCTGCTGGGGTACTGCTGGCAGGGACTGCCTCCGGAAGTACATGGGAGGTCGGGGTGGCACAATAACTGGCCGCCTCCGAGCCCAATCTCACGATGGGAGATGGAGTCTCCGGCACTTCCGAGACATAGGGTCTGAAATCCAGGATCCCTAAATATTCCTCTGGTTGTTCCAGTTGAGAGGTCGCCAGAAAAGAGTCCTGAGTGAGACTCCCCTGCTGACCTCTCAACTCAAGCAGGTGGGCCGCCTGAGGCGGGCTAATCCCTGGGAGAGCCACTAGCTCATTGAACGAACAGTAATTGATGAGCACCCTGTTCATGGTGCCCCTCACCACAGCTCGCCTGACCCTCCCATAAAACACCTAAAAAATCTCACTTATTATATATCAAAATATAAACTGTCGACCTGACAGTACGTATAGTCAATCACACTATCCTACCCTACTAATAAACCAGTTCAAACTAGTAAACCAGCTCAAACTAATATCCCAGCTCGAACTAGTAAACCAGCTAACACTAATAAACCAGCTCAAACTAATAAACCAACTCAATCTACCTTTAAAAATTGCCCTCCAATACTAACATTAACTTATAACCAAATCTAAATAACAATTATCCTCACTGTACTAACCTAATCCTTTAAAATTTACCTTAAAGACCACTTCTGGACTGTATTCGATCACCAGCCTACAAATCCTCAACTGTATCCAATCTTACCAAATTTCCTCAACTAATTTAATATACCCTATACAAATTGAGGTAAGATGCTGACCACAACAATCCTTCCTCCAAAATTCTAACAATTACAAACAGCTAATAAACTAAACTCCTTAATAAACTAATCACTTATCCTCCTAAATAATCTCTAATTCTATTTTTCAACAAATTTCTCCTCTATTTATCTATTAAGAAATACTATTTTACTAATATCTCTAACCCAATATTAATACACAAATATCCCTTTCAACCAATTTCTCCTCTATTTATTTATTAAGAAATACTATATTACTAGTATCTCTAACCCAATATAGATACACAAATATCCCTTTCAACCAATTTCTCCTCTATTTATTTATTAAGAAATACTATATTACTAGTATCTCTAACCCAATATAAATACACAAATATCTCTTTCAACCAATTTCTCCTCTATTTATTTACCAAGAAATGCTATATTACTAGTATCTCTAACCCAATATAAATACACAAATATTTCCTTTCAAATATATACTAATACTAACTTAATATCTACTCCCAAACCTCTTATACTGTACGGGTTGTAAGCTCAATACAATCCCCTACTACTGAGGTAAGGAAAACAAAAGGAATATACACTAAGATCAAACCAAAAAAAGAATAAGATAATTTACTCCAACAGTTAACCTATCTATGCACAATTATCTGAGTACACAGACAGGTACCTTACTATACAACTATCCCACTCTTCCACTTACTATAAACCAAGGAAAAATAATGCTAGTCACTTAACTTGTGAGAAAAATCTTACCAATAAAAATCACTATACTAACTCCTTCAAAACAAAAACAGTTCTAATCATCTACTAAAGAATTAACCTGCACCAAATGCACAAGTAAATTATATTCCTCCACTCAACTTCCTCACAAAATGAACTATTGTTAAAACCTCCGAAACAAAAAACAATGCGATTACAAAAACACACTACTAACGTACTTACCGCTGCCTCTTTCCACCCTCAGTGGCGTTCCGTACGCGCCACTGGGTATATCGCAGACTCACCGACACGGCGCAGCGTATCATAAACACAGAACACACAGATCTGTGATCATAAACGGCCCTGCACAACACGGCGTTCCGTACGCCGCTTAGTGCCTGCTTAGCAACAAGGGGTGGTATTCTGAGACTGTTTTATCTCTGTTGTAACTTCTGTTGTAACTTGTGTTTTATCTTGCGCACTCTTTGCCTGCGCATACCATTGTCTTAGGGTATGCGCACGCGCGTAACAGTGGGCGCAAACCTAAACACCCATTAGATTACACGGTATTCTGAAAACTGTTTTATCTTCTGTTTAAGTCGTGCCCCGTGCAAATTTATGCTTCTGAGATAAAACAGGGTGGAAGGTGTTTTAACTCCGTTGTTACTTTCGCTTTAACTTATGTTAGATAATGAGATAATCTATTAACTCAATATTGTGGTATGCGAGTTCAAAATAAGAGAGATATACAAAAAATAAAAACAATATATGTACAGAAAGGCAAAATATATAGCAGTTTGACAAAATGTAAACTCATTCCACAATACAAAATTTGGTAACAGTAACATTGCAAGTACATACGCGTAGCATACTGTAATTATGCACATAGATAAAAACACAAACACATGAACAGAAAGGTAACCGGCACCGTCGGCAGTTTGTTTTAAGCACTATTCATTTCAAAAATATCTTTCAAAATATTAAACATTTTTTTACATGATTTCACTATCTTCACCAATAAGAATTCATTATCAGTACCTTTTATTTATTGCTGGGGATGGCGCGAATCCTGAGAAAAGTATTTAGAAGTCTAAGGCTCCATGATGGAATTTGACGTGATATTGATCTCCAAGAGATATCTTGTGAAGATAGTGACAACGACAATAATACTAATACTTCTACTTCTATTATACTACTACTAATAATAATAATAACATGGCATTGCAAGGGCTTAACTTAATTTAGAAGCGTCTAGTTCCCCATAAACCATGAAATTTGGGTTCCTCTTAAAAACGCCAGATATCTTCTTATTTTTAAACAAAATTTCAAATAAAAAGACTCAATCTGAGATAGCTTTGCGAATCCCCTACCGGACCAACTATACGTCAAAACCGGTAAGAAGGCATAATGATCAAGCTTCTGTTGTAACTTTACTTTATCTCTGGCTCTCTTTACCTGCGCATGCCGTTGTCCTATTTTGTGCGCACGCCAGAGAAAGAGCGCTTGTTAAAACGCGCGGAGTTAAGCAAGGCGCAGTTACCCAAGGGAGCAATCTTATTGGTTGAAATGTCTTAGATGCTACTTCTAACAATATTTCCTATTGGATATGATTATTGCGATGGGCGTGGTTATCATGACTTACAACACCGTTAAAACAGTTTTCAGAATACCGATTTACAACTGTTTTAGCGGTGTTGTAACCCACAGACTTACAACACAAGTTGCAACACAAGTTACAGCAGAGATAAAACGGTGTTCAGAATACCACCTAAGGGCAACAAGCCGTATCGGTAATGCGTGTAGCGGTATAACGCAGCCCGAAACACCGTGCGTGTAAATGGATATGTACCGTGCTACTACATGTAGTATACGGCGTGCGAAACACCTCGCAACGCGACACTATAATAGCACAATGTACACGCGGTGTTTAATCAATGCTCGGTCCTGCAGCTAATGTTGCTATATACAGGCAGTGCTGTAGATAAAGCGTGCAGCGGTGAAACGGCAGGTGGCGAACCTGTGCCGCACAGCGTGCAAAATAAATGTACCAGCGCACTGCACTTAACTACCTACACAGTGCAATGCAGTGCAGAGACCACCAATTTGTCCTACTGCATTTAAATACAAATATAATAGACTTCACTTACGTCCTAATCTGATCTAATCATTAACAAAAACACCCACAAACACACTGCACAACACGACACCACCAAACACCGCAAATACAACCTGACTCACTCAGGCAAAGTATTTTCTATAATTATTTTTCTTTTCTTTTCTTGTCCGTTCTTTTCTTCGCCCCCGAGTGGCTCCCCAGACGTGAGCTGGGTGGGCACGTCACGCGACACAAGCACCACAGAGCCACACGCACTCTGCAACAACACGTAACACAATAAAACAGAACTTCTACTAAATCAAACCTTCCAGTAATACAATTACCAAATTATCAAACTCTTAACGTTAATTAATCCTGCTCCCCGTTTACAATCAAACTGGAGCAGCGAGTGTTCTACCAAAAACAAAACACCACACATACACAGCAATGCTAAAAACTACTAACAGTTAAATTCCCGTATTTTATAACCTATCAAAACTTACTTCATAAACGCAGTTCAGATGTCCGAGAGGAAATCTAACTACTGCACATTAATCTTACACTAAAATTCTACGTGAAAACAGTTTACCGCTATCCCTATTTTACATTAGACAATAAAGTTCGCACGTAGCTCGCAGCCGACCGTCGCTCGGCGTTCAACGCCCTGCCGGTCGCTCACCTCCCACAACGCTATCGCCGTGAGACAGCCCCGTCTCCCTGCAATCAGCGTTGCCCCTCGGTGTGCGACACAACAGGCAAACTACCGCAGCAATGGTCTACTGTGAGAGCAATACGTATACAATACGTATTGTATGTGCGAACAATGCGTGTATACAATACACGCACTATACGTGGCCTTCGCCCTTATGACCTGTCAACCGTGTCGGTTGACAGATTACTTTCTACAAAAAACCGCGCAAAAAGGCCAGAGATCCTGCCGACCTGCGCCAATAAAGTGGGAGTGTTATCCACTTTGAGATAATATACACTTACCGACTACGCCAGGCTGACGATGGACCAGATTTCGGTGGATTTCTCAGATAACTTCAGTGGGGTATGTTCCTTCCAAAACCATTAGTCCGTTCAGCGTCGAGTAAGGGTCGTGGGGGGTCAACAGTCACCTGTACCTGACAAGGAAGGGGGAATCTGTCATGTGACCCCCCCCCGGTTAAAGTGACACTCCGGGTCATGTACAGTCAGTCGAGAGTGGTTACCCAATCCCACTACACCACGTTGTTACAAAACGTTAATGTCGTTAAATTTATATTTAACCTTAGAATGGTAGAAATCACTAGTCTAACATAAGATAGTATCCAGTAGGCCTAGGCCTACAACAAAGGCCCTAGATCTAGTTAACGTTAGGCCTAATAGGCCCTATTAGGCCTAGACGTTGTCTAATCATTTTTAGCTTAACTTTTACTTGTTAATGTTAGACTAGGCCTAATGTTAGATAGAACTTACAGAAGCTGTGTCTCTGTGAACTGATGTCGTGATAATCCAGTAATCCAGTAATGTGATAATCCAGTAATAAAAATCCAACCTTCAAGATCCGTGAAATATTGACGAACGAAATTAAGAACTGGTAGAAAACTAGTTTCTAACGTTGGAGCTAATTAAACGTTAGAGTAGGAGCCCTATTAACGTTAGATGAAGACAAAATCGTCCAACAGCCAGTTGTAACGGAACTTGTAGATACTTACGTAGAGTTGTACGAGCGGTATCACACTAGGCCCAGGCCCTACTCAATTTCACTAGTTCAATCGGTGATCGCATCATCAGTAGATGCTCTACCCAGGCCCACAATGCACCAGCCAATTTTCCAGACATCCGGTCACAACTGCATTCAGGTGGAGAATCGGATTCTTTCCGATTATGCGCTTTCTGTAGAAACAACCCGGGTCTGCGTTAGCGCAGTGTTTGATTACGCGCTTGCAAACTCTAGGGCCGGTATTCCATAAACTAGATAAGCATGCTTAAGTCAGAAAATCTAAGCCATTTTGCTTATTTTCTGGCTAATATAAAATTCTTAGCCTAAGTTCGTATTCCATAAACATTGGCTAAGAATTTGTCTTAGCATTTTGCTAAGAATTTTGCTAAGAATTTTGTCTTAGCTAAGACAGATTTCGGCTTCCTGGCTAAGCATATTTTCTTAAAAATGTGCCGTCGGTATTCCATAATGACATTTGTCTAAGAAATTTACCCTAAATTTTAACTTGGGTTCCAGTAAGAAAATATTATGGGTGTAGCATAATAATGTAGAAAAGATGGCGGCTTTAGCTCATGATTTTTCATCTTTTTGCTAAATAAAGAAGTTCATCAGTAATCAGTAATGTAAATGAAATGAGTTCAAGGTTTGACGAAGCGTCTCGTGTGCGTCTCGTGGGAACTTGCACAGTAACAAATCGGTAGAAACTCGGTGGTCCATGGGCCACGGGGAATCGGGGGGGGGGGTTATGTGTTGCGCGATATGCGTGCCCTCGACCTCCTTCTCAGCGCGCATTAGCGGCGGAGTGGAGCGCGCAGCTAGAGGAACGCACATAGCCGCCCGGATAAGTCTACGTTTATGCCACAACCCCCTACTACAATAGACACGTGCGGCGATCACAGTTTGTGTATCGAGTCAGGCGAGTACTGTCACAAAGCGTCCTCTCCGGCTCTACCGGATAGGTGAGTACGGAATACTATAGAAATACTTTTTAAAGTTATCTGGGCCTAGTAATGTTAGGGTGTAAACATAAGTACTCGCTTTGATTTTGATTCCCGTGATTTCATGATGTTCACTCGGTGTCGTACTTGAAATGTGGTGTGATGTGATTGCGGTGTGAGTCTCACTAAGTAAAAAGGCCGTAACTTTGGCCGAAAAGATCCAAAACAACACGTAACTGTTAGGTCTAGGTTGCCTAAATAAGTAGGCCGTTTACTGACATTCATAGTGTTGCACAGAAACACTGTGAGACCTAGAGTAATATGAAGACGTTGCTATTATTAAAAAAAAAAAAAGCCTCTGAAAAAGTGTGCATTAGGCCTACATCTTTTTCCATGTGTGGCTAGGGTAGTTGCGATTGTTGCTTAAACACGTAAAATACATAAACTTTCACCGCGGGGCAGCTGTTCGCGAACAGTGATGACATGAATATCTTGCTTATGACGTCATCAGAATTTAAGATTTTTACTTAGCCAAATCGCCCGACTTAAGAAAAATGCCTTACAGTTTATGGAATACCGTTAGGGCAATTTTCTTAGCTAAGCAAAAATCTAAGACAAATTGCTTAAGTTTAAGCAATTTGTCTTAAAGCCCAAACAAAGTTCTGGTACGCCTGCAAAAGTTGTCAAATTTTGCACCAAAATGTGAACGTATGCCTAGGAAATGTGCGGAATAACCCTGTAATAACAAGATATTCGACGGGTAACGACGAAAATGGGAAATATTAACCAAAAACGTTCAGTCTCAGAACTTACCCGAACGGGGTCAGGCTAGACTCGGACTCGGGGATAACTCGGCCTCGCTTTGCTTGACGGCGAGATGAGTTGTATTGGTTGTCCCTCTGGTACAGCGTTGTATGGTTGGGTGTTCATAATACCGGACACCTAACGTTTTGCTATCAATAGAAACGTGAAAAATCTCACAATTTGCCTGAAATTTTACTCACGTGTGGAGAAAATACTCCGGATTCACAAGCGCGCATTGAAAATGCGATCTGAGGTACGCGCTCTTAGATGGCGGCTTCGAACGCGTGGGTGTCATTTTTTCCGCACTCAGTTGCCCTGCTCATTTCAACCGACCACCTTGACAATACGTATAAAGGGCACTTAAATGCGTTTTTTTCGACAGGCCGCTGTTTTTTTCTAGCCGTCACTTTTTCCCCAATAATATTTGAATATATTTTGAATCCTTCGATATTACTTTTGAAGGAATGTTTGATGAATTTGACTTGATTTTCATTAGGAAACTTTTCATCGTATTTGAAATAAATTAGATGAGTCGGTTTGTTTTTTCACATTCATTTCTCGTTTCTGCATCAACTCGTACGGTCGTAGCGGGCGACAAAATGTTTATGTCATGTGTATGTGTGTAACGTGTGTGCACGATCGTACAAGCGGCGGTGACAATTTTGCGGTCAAAATCGTCAAATTTATTACGGAAGGATACTCTACATCTAACAACGAGTCAGCAAAGGTAGGCCTAGTTATATGTAGTTACACGATAAACCTTATTCGATTTTGCTAAATTTCGGTAATTTAGAGGGAATACTTAGTTGTTTTCGCCACATTTTACTCGGTAGCGTAGCCCAGTGAAGAATCGAACACCGTTGCGCGTAGTCCCATGCGTACATTTTCTTTCTGTACGCGCAATGCCATTATAATGCGCGCTCGGTCGTTATGGACCCGGTCGGTGGGTTGAACACCTACCATACTATGCATATGGGAGCGGCCTGTATAAACTACATTGTAGCGTTCTGGCTACTCGCAGTAATGGTTCGAGTTGTTACAACGCGCGCATCAAAAACCTCTTTGGCGCGCATGCAAAATTAGTGTGCGCCTCTCAAACACCTCTAAAAACAATCAAACAGCGTGTTTCTACAGAGCATCCGATAGACCTAGAATTTGCAAGCGCGTAATCAGACAGTGCGCTAACGCAGAACCGGGTTGTTTCTACAGAAAGTGCATAATCGGATTGAATCCGATTCTCCACCTGAATGCAGGTGTGACCGGATGTCTGGAAAGTTGGCTGGTGCATTGTGGGCCTGGGTCGAGCATCTACTGATGATGCAGTCACCGATTGAACGAAACTAACTGAGCACAGGGCCTGCCCTGGGCCGGCCCGGCCTAACGGTGTGGGTGCAAGTTACAACCGGCTGCTGGACGAATTTGCTTTCATCTAACTTAACGTTAGGGCTCCTCCTGTAACGTTAGCTCCAACGTTTGTATGGATTAGAAACTAGTTTTCTACCAATTCTTTGGTTCGTCAATTTTTCACGGATTTGGATTTTTATAACTAGATTATCACATGTGACGAGACAACATCACTCATCAGTTCACAGAGACACAGCTTCTGTCGCGTCTGAGTTCTGTAAGTTCTATCTAGATTCTAACTAACGGTTAGAGTAGAAGTTAGACAGAAAGATCCGTCTGTCCGGAGGACTCTTTTATACTTTGCCATTGACGCTGTCCTCCGTAGACAGACGGAAGGTAGCAGTACCCATTGCTGTGTGGATATTCTTAACCACTGTCTCTATGGAAAATTGGGTGAGGTACCTCACCCTTCTCGATTGCGTCTAATTCACGGCCCTAGGTCGGCAAATTTAAGCTTGTATAGTTATATCAACTATTCAAGAATAGACTACACTCACCAGATTAATGAATAATCCAACATTACGGTAGAATTTTCAACGTAAAACACACATCAACCAGCCCGTCGCGTCGTCATGTTCAAACTGCAGAAACATACAGTATGAATCTATTAGCCAATCACATGCGAGGTAGTTTCTACGTGTTTTTTTTTTTCACTAAACACGTACCTCGCATGTGATTGGTTTACAGATTCAAAATGGCGACTTACTGCTAGCGAACCGCGATGTTGCGATATGGATAAAATTTCTGCATTATAACCGAGTTACTGTGAGTATTTCGATTGCACAATGTGAGAAATTAACCCCAAATATTGCTGCATAATGTGTCATGTCATGACAAACTTGTTTGAATGTAAAAAAGCAGTCTGAAATTTGGTTTATCGTAACGTTTGATCTGTGCACGTTGCTCCACACAGGAGCTGGGATCATTGACTTCGGTCTGTATACGGAGGGGATCCGTGAAGCCAGACGCAGTCTCCGCGGATCATTCCCCGACGGACAGATACAGACCGATCTTTCGGTCAAAGTAGAAGTAGGCCTAGAAACTCTACTCAACTGTTGGGCTAGGCCCTACGTTAGGCATATTTCTAGTCTAACATTTAACGTTAATAAGTTAAAATAAAAAATGATTAAATTAGGGCCTACACGTTTTAGGCGTAGTAGGCCATAGGGCCTAACTTAAGAGTCGTTAGGCCCTATTCATGTTAGTGATTTCCATATAACATTAGGTTCTACTTGTCTTTAGGCCTAACGTTCGGTCGTTAGATTCTAACGTAAGGCCGACGTACTTTTACTATAAACGTTAAAGGGGCCATGAAATCCAATTTCATTTGCCGTGAAACAATCTCTAATGTTACAAGGGTGGTTCTAAGAAACATTCCATAGGCTCTATTAGGTCTATTTTTTAACATTTTTTTTCTATTTTTCTTGAGATTACTTGGGAACGCCCACAAAAAATCCTTCAAAACTAACATGTTAATCAATAGTTTTAACGTTAACGTTAACAGTTAGATCCAGTCTAACCGGTTAAGTATTATTCTAATATAAATATTCTTGAGTTGACATCATCTGTCAATCATTGCTGAAGTAGACTGATCTACAGAAAATGGGAAATGTTTAACAAAAGACATTTGGAATGCACCTTCCTCTCGATTCAGCATAACTTAGATTAGAAGTTGCATGTTTCTATCATATTATTATCATTGTGACTAACAAAAAACATGGCTAGGGAAGGTGTAACTGTTATTCCAAATCTAGTGTCTTTTGTTAAATATTTCAGTACTTTAGTCTTTACCAATGACTGACAGAGGAGGTCATCTCAACAATAATATTGATTAGAAATGTCTTAACGTTAAAGTTCCCAAGTAGGCCTAGAGTCTAATCTGAAGAATAAAAAGAAAAAGTCGTTAAAAATAAATGGAATGTTTCTAACGTTAGATATTCGTTTCACCACAAAAGTGATGTTGAGAACTTGAGGGTATTTTAAATCAACACAAATCAACATGCATTTTAATTTCAGATTGACAAACTATATAGACCCTAGTAACGAACCTTTAGAATAACGACAAAAAGTTCGTAAAACAAACCCTAACACTAGTTTGCTAACTGCTAATGCTAGACTTTAGAATTAGAGTTTGTCTTTTCCGAACAAAAAATATTAGGCCTAGGCCTAGAATATCTATTTAGACCCTGCATCTCACACGTATTGTTAGCGCTAACGCTAGTAGTATAGTATATTGTCAATTAGAATGTAACAAGTTAGTCGTACTCGTAAAACTAGTCTAGTAGAGTTTCTATAGGTTCTAAACTGCTAGACCTAGCTCGAATCTAACGTTAACTGTTACTAGCGTTAGTTGCCTTGGTTTTAAAATTACAGCGCAACTGTGTTAAAATAACATCCCTACCCCTGTTCGTGTGTCTTTTCTTTATGTTAAAATTCAGAGTATTTTCTTTACAAGTTTGTCAAATCTGAGGCAAATTGTGACTAGTATTAAGTAACGTTAGAACCTGATACTCGGACGTGTTGGAGACACCCAACTAACGTTAGATAAATAGCTGCAGCATGCATGCAAAACATAAAAGTCATGGCCACATTACCGTACACGTGTATGTCAAACTGGTTATTGTCTTCCGGGTCAGTATCGGATTATTGAACCTGGCGTGTTTATACAGCGCTGACACTGGAAACTGCCCCGGAAGCGTTTTTTTTTTTTTTTAAAGACGGCACAGATTGGGGCATGGCGCGTGTTAAACCTATGGGAAAAACGTTGGGTTAGGGTTTATGGTTATGGTTAGGGTTAGGGTTAGAGTTTGGGTCAGGGTTAGGGTTTAGGTCAGGGTTAGGGTTAGGGTTAGGGTTAGAGTTTGATGGTTAGGGTTAGGATTAGGATTAGGGTTAGGTTTAGGGATAGGGTCCCCAATCTGTGCCGTCTAAAAAAAAACACGCGCCCCGGAAAGAACTACCTCATTAGACGGTTAAGATAAGCGGAATCGGTATCGGAATCTGCATCGGAAAGAAACCGTTACTGGTGCGTTTCTACAGCCCCCTCTATCGGATACAATCCGATAGACCCGGAATTTGGGGTTCTGTAGAAACACGCTGAAAGACGCTTGATAAACAACAACAAAACCTTCATAGACCACGCGTCTCAGCACCTGAGGTGATGTGCGTATACTAGGGAGCAAAGACGCTTAAAAGGGCATTTTACCGGTTTTTTATTTTTTTATATGTTGTTCTTTTAATTCTAAAAGACCCAGCGGTGCAAACAGAATCAAAATTTCATAACGATTAAGTCCGTAATTTAATGTTAAAAATGGAACTTTTTAGGTGAGAATTATGCTAATGAGCTGACGAGCCCGGATGTTATGATGTCACAGGTGCTCTCACTATTACTGATTACAAGTGCTCGCATACGCGTGCGTTAATTCGTATCGAGTAGCAGACGACGCTTAGGCCTAATTCAACTAGCAGGCGGTTCTTGTGTACTGTTCTATCCATGTAGATATCTCAAATTTCACTGAATCAAATCGCACCCAAATTACAGGATATACTTCATAGCATATTTCAAAGAATTCTCTTATATTTGAACGAAATCAGTAATCGAGAAGTATCAATATTGACGTCGACTTTCAAGTCGTCACTAAAAAAAAACTCACTCTTCGCGAGAGATCTTGGCGAACGCAAGATGCACAATCTAGAACTGAAGTTAGCCGACTAGTACTGTGCGAACGGGGAATTTACGCGAGAACTAAACTCAAAAGTGTAACTATTTTTGAGACTTGTGTGATATAGGAACTACATTTTTCATTCAACTTACCACAAATAATTTGTAAGTTGCCCCCGATTACTTGAAAGATTTGTCTCATGATATTAAATGGCTAACTTCAGTCTGTGCGTGCGCAGCAGGTAGGTAGGGCCTAGCCGCAATCACTCGTGTTTATAGTCGTAGAGCAGATTATTTTTAGCGACGCCGACAGGAAAGTGGACATCTACACTTACGCTTCCCGACATGTGATTTGTTTCCAATTAACGTGAGCTGTTGGATATGAATCATAAAGTATTTCCTGTGAGTTTGGTGCCATTTGGCAAGGTGAATTTTGAGATATCTACATGGATACGGAAGTACGCTAGCACTATACCTACACCAGCGCTGGGATCGCAAAGCGGCGACACTGTGTTAGAATCTACGTGGTCACGCCACTCTTCCGAGATATGGGTCCTAGTACGTAGGCCTACTGAAACAAACTGTAAGATCTAACATTAGTCCTTGGTGTAAATAACACCACTATGATATTTATCTCGACTACAAAACATCGGAAATCCATAAAGCAGATACCTTACCTGAAAAATCCAGCACAGGAACAACAGTGCCTGCAGGACAAGGGTCCAGATGTAGATATGGAGTCTGGACTTTCGTCTGGACTTTCTTCAAGTTCTGGCAGCAGGGGTATGTAACGTTACGCTGTGCCTTATTAGCGCTGTGCACATAGGGCCTACACTCACAGCTGCAATGTCGACGGTGAGTGAGTGTAGGGCCTACTCATCAAAACTTGGACTGCCACGTAGAACCTACTCCTTGACTGCTCAGTAGTCCTAGTCCTAGTTCTAGTATTTCAGAGTCTATGTGTACTGGGTACCGTTTTCATCTCACTAAGTGTAAATCGTGCGTGCCGTTGAAGAGAGTCTATCTACATTTGGATTTAGATTCACTCAGCCCTCATCTACGTTAGATAGTTTGAACTGGCGAACCATCGCTCGATCATGATCATCAATGCGTAACGTTACTTACACACAGTCTTCTATGGGCAGCACGTTCGGATAACGATGCCAATTTCATTTTGCATATCTGGAATTTCCCCACAAGTTTTATCTAAATAGAAAGCTGTTGAAGAGATTGCTTTTAAAGATTAATAGATATTGTTTAACATGTTTATTATAGCTCCATATTGCAATTATACTAAATAATGGCTTTTGCAGTACTTCGTGTGAGATTTCATCAGTAAATTGGCATTATGTAGTTCGTCTTGCTAATGTCGGAGTTGAGCACCTGTGACGTAGGCCAAATTGTGTGGATCGTTCAATGGCTTGCTCGTTTTCATTTTTTTTTCAAAAAAAAATCATTACAGGCTTATCCTGGGTTTTACAATCCTCTCTTTCCAGTAGTAGGCATCAAAAAAATTAATGTAGATTAGAATTATCAGACAATTCTCGCTATCGCCAATGACGTAAAAAGTACCCGGATGTTGATTTAAACGTCATTTACGGTGCATTATGGGATAGTCCGGTAGCAAAATCACTTCCGTTCGTACGCGCGTGATACGTGACTAATGCTATTTACACACACAACCGACTGTATTCTACGTGTACTTCCGGTTTTCTCGACTTGAATTACAGCTTTAGTATGATTTGAAATTTCTCCATTCTTAAGAAATTGCTGTTAATACGACTATTGGTTGTTGCTGCGAAGCTGCCATGTGTTGTTCGCACGACAATAAATGAAAAAAATCTGCAGAAATAGGACCCTTACTGGCATGCGAGACGTGACGTGGACGCGTGGGTGAAGTTTGCGGGTGACTCCACAGCGCAGTACGTGCACGCCCGACTAGACTTACTAGTACTGTACTGTATGGCTTTGCTTCCCGAACGAAGATTTAAGGAAGTCCACGTCTGCTGCAGGCTCGAAAGTGACTGATGAGTCCGATGCGGGACAGGCAGGCACGGTTGCAGCGGTTGCACGGGAAAGTCGGTTGGTTGATGTTGGGTGTTGGGTTTTTCCTCTGTTGTCTTTTTCTGTTGAGTCGGGCCCTGCGATCATCCTCGAAGGCGGCTGTTGCTCGTCGAACAGTAAGACGCCAAGATGTGCGATCAGAGGCGATAGCAGCCCACCGTCGGTGATCGATGTTGCAGGTGCTCAAGGTTTTTTTCAAGCAGTCCTTGTATCTCTTCCTGGGTCCACCTCTGTGTCTGTCTCACTTACTAGTAGTGGTAGTAGCATAGCACTAGGTAGTGTAGGCCTAGTGCCTACGTACATTGTACGTACATGTACTGTACTTACTTGGGAGAAGTTGCTTCGGAGACAGGATAAGTACGAGATCACTGTTCGTTCACGATTGTGCTCGCGACATTTCGAGAGAGAACAAATAAAAAAAAAGATGGGCATTCTATGACGATATCCAGGTGGGTGAATATTTTCCAGCATATTTTCAGCGTATGCAGAGATGACTGATCTGTGATGTGCACATCGATCGCATGATCAAGCAATACGCTGTACCGGTATGTGTTAGCTTATGCGCTGCGTGCAGTAGTGGTGCATGCTAATGCAAGGCCGGCCGCCGGCGGGGACTCGACTACAGTGTATGACAGGCAGGCCTGGCCACTCGCTGGCTCGGGCGGTACAGCCGCCTACTGTACTACCGTGGTCGGCGCGGCGCTATAGGTAAGGTACACGTACGCGCACGCTAGCGTTGTGCAAATTATACTCCGCGCCGGAAGTGCCCTTGCTACCAAGTGCACTAAATCTTGACGAAAAAGCCACATCCGGGTACTTTTTACGTCATTGGCGATAGCGAGAATTAGAAAATGTCAGTACAGTTTTCTTTTAACTAATAAGACACGAAAGTGCGTGCTAATCCTGTACAAAACAAATGGACAGCGCGCGGTCCTCATGCGTATTACGCACATCACCTGAGACGCGCTGCCTTGACGCTTGATAAACAACAGCAGCGGCTTCAGGGACAGCGCGTCTCAGGTGATGTGTGTCTTTGCCTGAGACGCGCTGTCTTTGAAGATGTTGTTGTTTATCAAGCGTCTTTGATTGTGAGATCATGTTGTTGCCAAATTTTTACCTCCACGAAATAATCCTTATTACTCTAAAATCTCGTTCTTCAAAATAATCCCCTTAATCGAAAAAAAGCTACGACTATCATTTTTAAATCTTTTTAAGATAATAAAGATACCACTACCTTTGGAAATGAATGATGTTTCTAGGTGTACTGAGTTTGTACTTAGCTCTCTTTTGTATCGTCATGTAGGGTAGCCATTTTGTGTCCATTGTTATCGGTAAGCACTATTTGGGCACCCGTCCCGCTTCATCATGAATATTCATTAGGCAGTAAGATACTGTACTAGTAAATGGCAGAACGCTGGATACGTGCCTTAGAATGTAAAAACGTATCGCCGGGAAATATAAAAATCTCGTAAAATTGCATCAACGGGGAATGTTAAAACGTCTCGCCGGGAGATGGAAAAATGTTCAGTTTTGCCGGGAAATGTAAAAATCATGTATTTCCACGGTATTACGGATACATGTAGATGATGAATATTCATGATGAAGCGGGACGGGTGCCCAAATAGTGCTTACCATTGTTATCGCGCGCCTTCGTATCTTATTAGGGAGCTTTAGATTTTAGACGCGCGGACGTTCAAAGGGGAAAAAACATGGTCTGAGAGTGCGCAGTAGCGCACGTCAAGTTACTGCGCACGCTCAGACCATGTTTTTTTTTCCCTTTGAACGTCCGCGCGTCTAAAATCTAAAGCTCCCTATAATCTCTACTATCTTTGCTAGGGAGCTTTAGATTTTGACGCGCGGACGTTTAGCCCACGCTTACGCTGGACGTTCTCCTCTCCCTGCGTCGTGTGGAAAAGTAGCTTTAGATTACGCTGGGACGCAACGTAGAAAAAACAAAATCGCGCCCCCATATGATCAGTGCATGAAGAAGCTCTCTACCAGCGTGTTTCTACAGAGAATCCGATAGACCTAGCATTTGCAAGCGCGTAATCAAACACTGCGCTAACGCAGACCCGGGTTGTTTCTACAGAAAGCGCATAATCGGAAAGAATCCGATTCTCCACCTGGGGGGGGGGGGGGCATTTCATGAAGGAACTTGTCGGATAAAATGTCCGACAAGTCAAGTATATCCGACAAGTTCAGAGAAATCAGCCAATCAGACTAAAGAATTTCTCAAAACTTGTCGGATATAACTGACTTGTCAGATATTTTATCCGACAAGTTCCTTCATGAAATGCCCCCCTGAATACAGTTGTGACCGGATGCCTGGAAAGTTGGCTGGTGCATTGTGGGCCTGGGTAGAGCATCTAAAGCGATCACCGATTGAACTTGTCTAGACTAGTAGAAACTGAGCAGGGCCTGGGCCTATAGTGTGGGTACAAGTTACAACCGGCTGTTGGAAGAATTTGTTTTCATCTAACTTAACGTTAGGGCTCCTACTCTAACGTTAGCTTCAACGTTTATACCCTGGATTAGAAACTAGTTTTCTACCAATTCTTTGGTTCGTCAATTTTTCACGGATTTTAAGGTTGGATTTTTATAACTGGATTATCACATGTGACGAGACAACATCAGTTCACAGAGAAACAGCTTCTGTAAGTTCTATCTAACTGTTTATATTAGGGCTAGGCCCTACGTTAGGCCTAACAGTTAATTCTACTAGTCTAACATTTAACGTTAACAAGTTAAGATAAAAAATGATTAGGGCCTAACGTTACACGTTTTAGGCGTAACTAGATCATAACGTTAGGGCCTAACTTAGGCCTATATATGTTCTAGAGTCTAGGCCTACTGCGACTGGATACTATCTAAGGGGGTGTTGCAAGAAAGTTGCAATTGATTGCAACTCCCCAAAATCTATTGCAAATCCTGAAATCCATCGCAAATTTGCAATCAATTGCAAGTTGCAATCAATTCTGTTGCAAGAAAGATGAAATTGATTGCAAATCGAGTGCATCTCTGCAATCAATTGCTAATCAATTGCAACTTTGCAATAGATTCAGGGGTAGGCCTAGTTGCAAATTTTGCAATCGATTTGCAATAGATTACAAATGTCATAATTGCGGCCGCTTATATAGATGCTGGGGGACAAATCTCCAAATTTGATCATTTCTTTTAAGAAAAAAGAAGAAAATATTCCGTATGACATTTTTATATAATGTATGATTGTGTAAGATACTTTTTTTTTTAACATACACAAAGTGTAAAAGGCGTTACTCAGTATATACTAGTATATGAATCAGCATGTGGTCGGTCGGGCAGTCCGTTGCAAATCTTGCGTCGCGAACTCCATCTACAGTTTTGAAACAATTTTGATGAAACTTGGGTTACATGATGACATCGAAGTGAAGATGTGCAAGACTTTTTTTGTCTTTATCGTAGAAAGCGTTGCCATGGTAACCACAATTTCCCAAAAACGATGTGGAGTAAACTACTGCCACAGTATTTGAGTAATTTATTTCAAATTTTATGTTTATAATGATCTTTAGGTGTAGTTATGTAAGAAACACTTTGTGTTTGTATCCGACAAGGCGTTGCCATGGTAACGGCATATTTTCTTGAAAATCTTGTGGAGTAAACTTCCACAATTTTGAGGCACTTGAACTCAATTTTGGTGTACATAATGACATTGAGGTGTAGATGTGCAAGACACGTTTTTTGTGTTTGTAGGAGAAAGCGTTGCCATGGTAACCACAAATTTCCCAAAACGTTGTGGAGTGAACTGCTTCCACAGTATTTAAGCAATTTGTTTCAAATATGGTATGTATAATGATCTATAAGTGTAGTTTTGCAGGACACACTTTGTGTTTGTACCTGACAGGGCGTTGCCATGGTAACGGCAATTTTTTCTTTGAAAATCATGTGGGGTGAAACTATTTTGAGTTTTAAGGCAATGGAACTCAAATTTGGTGTACATGATGACATTCAGGTGTAGACGTGTAAGACATGTTTTTTTGTGTTTGTCAGAGAAAGCGTTGCCATGGTAACCACAATTTTCCAAAAACCTTGTGGAGTGAACTACTTTCATAGTATTTAAGCAATTCGTTTCAAATTTTGTATGTATAATGATCTATAGGTGCAATTATGCAAGACACACTTAATTGTGTTTGTACCCGACAAGGCGTTGCCATGGTAACGGCATATTTTCTTGAAAATCTTAAGATTTGAACTTCTTTCACTATTTTGAAGCAAATGAACTCAAATTTGGTGTACATAATGACATTGAGGTGTAGATATGCAAGACATGTTTTGTGTGCCTGTTGGGGAAAGTGTTGCCATGGTAACTACCCAAAACATTGCGGAACAAACTATTAGTTTATTTATTTCAAATTCAGTATGTAGGGCCTGTAATGATCAAACTAACTTAGTGTTAGTTGCCTTGGTTTTAAAATTACAGCGCAACTGTGACTGTGTGAAAATAACACCCCTGTTTGTAATCGTGTGTCTTTTTATGCCTCCGCCACGAAGTGGTGCCGGAGGCATTATGTTTTCGGGTTGTCCGTCCGTCCGTCCGTCCTTCCTTCCGTCCGTCCGTCCTTCCGTCCGTCCGTAATGAATTTTGTGGACAAGGTAACTATCGAAACCTGTTGAGGTATCCTAATGAAACTTGGCATGTATGTGTATTAGGGGGTGAAGTTGTGCCTATCAACTTTTGGGTGCACATGCTCAAGGTCAAAGGTCAAAAGGTCAAGGTCAAATACATAAAATTTCACTATTTCCACCATATCTATTGAATGCCTGAAGAGATTTTCTTGAAACTTAGTGTATACATGTATTACCCAATTAAGATTCTCTTGAAACTTAGTGTATACATGTATTACCCAATTAAGATTCTCTGGTGAAAGTTTGGGTCATGAGGTCAAAGATCAAAAGGTCAGGGTCAAATACATAAAATTTCACTATTTCCACCATATCTATTGAATGTCTGAAGAGATTTTCTTGAAACTTAGTGTATACATGTATTACCCAATTAAGATTCTCTGGTGAAAGTTTGGGTCATGAGGTCAAAGGTCAAAGGTCAAAAGGTCAAGTAAAAAGATTAAAACTTCTTTTTTTTCTCCGTACCTTGGAAAATTGTTCAAGGTATCTTCATGGAACATAGTATATACATGTACTGACTGGAAGTGATTATCTAGAGAATGTAGGGTTCATGGGGTCAAAGGTCATGGGTCAAAGGTCAAGTGCAAGACTTCAAAATTTTACTATTACCCTCATATTTATGCAATGCCAGCAGGGTTATTTTTTTACACTTGGTGTATGCGTGTGTAACCTAATAGAAATTCTCTGGAAAGCTTTTTTTTTCTCTTTTTGCCGCAAAGGTCAAAAGGTCAAAGATCAAGTGAAAGTGCTGAACTAACTTTTTCCTCCATATCTCGGAAGTGGCTCAAGTTACCTTGAAACTTAGTACATATTATGCATGTTCTACCTGAAAGTAATTATCTTATGAATTTTAGGGTCAAGGGCCAGATGAAAATGGTAACAATTTACTATTCAATTCAGAAATTGCACTTTTTCTCCACACCTGTACCTTGAAAATTACTCAATGCCTAAATGTATGAATGGGTCAAAGTCAAGTTAAAGTCCTTAAATCCCTAGATACATGCTCTCCTATTCATCCAATTAAACCTAGGTCAAGGAAGGTGAACATTCAACACATTTGTGACAAACTTGTCATTCCAATATTTTGCCAATTTTGTGAAAATGTAATCACACAGTGTCCACATGTACTATCTAGACCTATTGGGAAAATCATGCATTATGGCGGAGGCATGCCAGTCGCCAAAGCGACATTTCTAGTCTTTATTTCAAATTCACAGTATTTTCTTTACAAGTGAGTCAAATCTCAGGCAAATTGTGACTAGATGATCTTTGATACTCAGACGTGTTGGAGACACCCAACTATAAAACGTAGCAGCAAACATTAAAGGCATGGCCACAATTATGTCAAACTGGTGATTGCCTTCCGGGTCAGTATCGGATTATTGAACCTGGCGTGTTTCTACAGCGCTGACACTGGAAACTGCCCCGGAAAGAACTACCTCATTGGACGGTTAAGACAATCGGAATCGGTATCGGAATCTGCATCGGAAAGAAACCGTTACTGGTGCGTTTCTACAGGCCCCTCTATCGGATACAATCCGATAGACCCGGAATTTGGGGTTCTGTAGAAACACGCTGTTTGATAGCGCGTCTCAGGTGATGTGCGTCTTTGCCTGAGACGCGCTGATGTTATACAAATGATGCACGGGATAGAGTGTGTTAGTGAAGGTGCGGCGCGCTCGAGAGTATTAACAATGGTGCGACATGCACGAGGCGCAGCCGAGTGCATGTTTGCAACCGTTGTCAATACTCGAGAGTGCGCCGCACCTTCACTAACGCCACGAAATAATCCTGGGCATCATTTGTTTTATAAAATGGGTCGAAAACTAACAGCATTATTCACGTACCTTTGTGGGTCAATACCAGTCAGCTACATGTAGCACTCGCTCAAAAGTCAAGATGTCCGAAGATGTTCGTCCCAAACATTTACGCACGTCGCACTCGGAAATCCCGCACATTAGTACTGTACGTACGTATAAGAGTATACGTACGCCACGTGTTATGCACAAGAAAGGCCGCCGGCTGTTGTGGCAGCCCGCGGCCCGAACTAGAAGTTGTTTACAGGATTGACAGCGCGTATAGTAGCGCGTGACGCACTTGTAACAACTGATTGAGTGCGCACTGCTAGTGTAAACATTGTGACGTACGTCAGGCCAGGGAGGTGGAAGAGAGACTCTTCCACCTCCCTGGTCAGGCCGTGCATTTACCAAGAAATTAATGCACGCACGCGTGACTCATTTCAGCGCTTCCAATTGGCTACATTCTTGAACCCATTTTACAATGTTGTTTATCAAGCGTCTTCAGGGGAATGTAGCCTGAATTCTATTTTTAGATCATGTTGTTGCCAAATTTTTACCTCCACGAAATAATCCTTATTACTTTGAAATCTCGTTCTTCAAAATAATCCCCTTAATCGATAAAAAGCTACGACTATAAATTTTATGCTTCCGCCACGAAGTGGTGCCGGAGGCATTATGTTTTCGGGTTGTCCGTCCGTCCGTACGTCCGTACGTCCGCATTCGTTTACGCGATAACTTGAGTAATATTGGCTGGAATTTTACCAAACTTGATCCAAGTATAATGTATGATGGGGTAATTACTTGATTTGATTTTAGGTGAAATCGGCCAAAGGTCAAAGGTCAAGGTCAAATCATTAGATTGTATCAATTTACGCGATAACTCAAGACTGGATTCAGCAAATTTCACTAAACTTTGTCTGAGGATGATGTATGATGGGACAATTACTAGATTAGTTTTTGAGTGAAATTGGACAGAGGTCAAAGGTCAAAGATCAAGGTCAAATACTAAAATTTATCTGTTTAAGTGATAACTCAAAACTGGACGAAGCAGCTTTCACCAAACTTGGTCCAAGGATGAAATATGATAGGGCAATTAGTTGAGTAGATTTTAGTGACATTGGCAAGAGGTCAAAGGTCAAAAGGTCAAGGTCAAATGCTAAAAACGTTGCTATTTCCCCCATATCCATGCAACGCCCGAAGGTATTTTCTTGAAACTTGGTGTAGACATGTAGTACTGCATTACGATTCTCCAGAGAGAGTTTCATGTCATAAAGTCAAAGGTCAAAAGGTCAAAGGCTAGGTGAATATGTCACAATTTCACTTTTCTCGCAAATGGTTCAATGTATCTTCATGGAACTTGGTACATACGCATGTACTGACTGGCAGGGATTTCCTAGGGAATGTAGGGGTCATGGGTCAATAGTCAGGGGGTCAAAGGTCAAGGTCAACTCCTCAAAATTTTACTATTTCCCTCATATACTATAATATGCAATGTTTGCATTATTATTTTTAAAACTAAAACTTGATATATACATGTATTCCCTAACGGAGATTCTCTGGGAAATTTCCAGCCAGAAGGTCCAATGTCAAAGGTTAAGGGTCAAAGGCCAGGTTTAAATGCAAAAAACTATATATATATATATATATATATATATATATATACATATATATATTATACTGTAATTACACTCTTTCTTCATACCTTGAAAATTACTCAGTGCACAAACTTATAAAAGGGTCGGTCAGAAGTCAAGTAAAATTTCTCAATTCCCCAAATACAGCCTATACCTGCACTTGTAGACAATTATAGCAAATCTAGTTCAAGGAAAGTGAACATTCAAGATATTTCTGACAAACCTGTCATTTCAATATTCTGTCAGATTTGTGAAACTGTCATAACACATTGTGAAGACATTGTACCATACACCTATTGGGAGAATCATGCACTATGGCGGAGGCATCAGTCGCCATAGCGACATTTCTAGTTAAATCTTTTTAAGATAATAAAAATACCACTACCTTTGGAAATGAATGATGTTTCTAGGTGTACTGAGTTTGTACTTAGTTCTCTTCTACGCCCCTACGTCTTCACATAGTGATAAGAAAATTGAAGTGTTCTATGAACAAACACAAAAGGCCATCAAACAGACTAAGTCGACAGACGTTGTCATTGTTATGGGAGACTTCAATGCCAAAGTCGGTTCCGATGGTGAAAATGTAGTTGGCAAATTCGATCTTGGAGATTGTAATGAAAGGGGAGAGAGGCTGATTGAGTTGTGCAAAGAGAATCAATTAATTATTACAAATACATTTTGCGAGCATCCTATGAGAAGACGGTATACATGGAAGAGCCCAGGGGACATATACAGGAATCAAATTGACTTCATCCTCATCAGGGAACGTTTCAGAAATAGCGTAAAGCAGGCCAGATCCTACCCTGGGGCAGTATTCTGAGAGCTAATTAAGTGTCTGATTAGCACTTAATTGCCGAATTGGTATTCTGAGAGCATGATTAAGTAGGGGGTATATTAACTACCATAGCAACAGGCGTTTTGACGGGAAGGACCTACGCGTTTGCGCGTGTCAATGCGCGTGCACCTCTGAGAGGACTTAATCACAGATTTAATTACGGTATTCTGAGGGTGCAATTAAATATGAAAGTTAATGGAAAACTTAATGATACCAAAGAGTGTCATTAACTACTCCGATATCACGCATTACATCGTGTTATCTCTGCCACAACGATGCTTACCGTCTTCGGTAACCAAGGAGCGGTTGAATCTTGTTATCATGGTATCCGTAGAATTTAGAGGAAAAAAAGAAATATAGCAGATCTTCGAGGAATTTTGTCATCTTCGCGTGCGTAGGTGAAGGGTTGTAATGAAATACCGGAGTGTGCGCACGGAGCTCTTGGGTTGTAATTACAGGGGGCGTGCAGGAGCGCGCATTGAGGGCATATTTGCACGTGTAATCATCATTTTGGCTTCTAACAACGCGTCTGATTGGATGGAATAACAATTAGATGGGAAGGACCTAAGATAATTACAGGGGACTTAATCATACCTTAATTACGTCCTCAGATGCAGATTTTGCCCATGATCAACTTCACGACTTAATCACGAAGTTAATTACAGACTTAATTACGACCTCAGAATACCACCCCAGGTGCTGATAGAGACTCAGATCATAATCCAGTGCTTGTGAAGATGAGTGTCAAACTGAAGAAGACTAAGAGAACATCCAAAGGTCCAAACCTGGGAATCGATGTAAATGCACTGAAAGCAGATATTTCCGATGAATATAATGTAGCATTTCGCAATCGTTATGAAAGTCTAAATGTAGAAATTGAAGATCAGTCAAATAATGTCGAAGAATCTGTGGAAAAAACATGGAACAACTTCAAACTCAGCTTACAGTCTGCCAACGAAATTCTACCAAAGAAAAAGAGACAGGCAAAACAGCCATGGATGACGGAGCAGATACTTCAGATGATGTCTAAAAGACGGAAGCAGAAAAGAGGTTCAGTAAAATATAAGAATCTGAATGATGAGATTGATAAGCAGTGCAGAATAGCAAAAGAAGAATGGCTCAATGATAAATGCGAGGAGATCGAAGAGCTTGACAAACAACACAGAACTTTTCAACTACACAAAGAAACCAAGAATCTGTGTGGCATCAAGAAACGTTCAGCAAAAAGTGGCTGTATTCAAGGGAAGAATGGCATAATCATCTTTGATAAAGATAAGATTCTTGATAGATGGGTGGAATATGTTGGAGACTTGTTTGCTGATGATCGTCCGCCAAAACCAGAGGTAACTGAATGTGAAGGCCCCGCCATTCTAGAATAAGAGGTTATAAATGCTTTGAAAGAGATGAGAAACAACAAGGCAGCAGGATCAGATGTGATCCAGGCTGAAATGCTTAAAAGGGCATTGTACCGTTTTTTATTTTTTTATATGTTGTTCTTTTAATTCTAAAAGACCCAGCGGTGCAAAGAGAATCAAAATTTCAAAACGATTAAGTCCGTAATTTAATGTTAAAAATGGAACTTTTTAGGTGAGAATTATGCTAATGAGCTGACGAGCCCGGATGTTATGTCACAGGTGCTCTCACTATTACTGATTACAAGTGCTCGCATACGCGTGCGTAAATTCGTATCGAGTAGCAGACGACGCTTGGGCCTAATTTAGCCAGTAGGCGGCGCTAGTGTACTGTTCTATTCATGTAGATATCTCAAAATCTCACTAAACCAAATCGCACCAAAATTACAGGATATTATACTTCATAGCATATTTCAAAGTATTCTCTTATATTTGAACGAAATCAGTAATCGAGAAGTATCAATATTGACGTCGACTTTCAAGTCGTCACTCAAAAAAAAAAAAATCACTCTTCGTGAGAGATCTTGGCGAACGCAAGATGCACAATCTAGAACTGAAGTTAGCCGACTAGTACTGTGCGAACGGGGAATTTACGCGAGAACTAAACTCAAAAGTGTAATGATTTTTGCGACTTGTGTGATATAGGAACTACATTTATCATTCAACTTACCACAAATAATTTGTAAATTTATGTATTGCCCTCGATTACTTGAAAGATTTGTCTCATGATATTAAATGGCTAACTTCAGTCTGTGCGTGCGCAGCAGGTAGGTAGGGCCTGGCCGCAATCACTCGTGTTTATAGTCGTAGAGCAGATTATTTTTAGCGACGCCGACAGGAAAGTGGACATCTACACTTACGCTTCCCGACATGTGATTTGTTTCCAATTAACGTGAGCTGTTGGATATGAATCATAAAGTATTTCCTGTGAGTTTGGTGCCATTTGGCAAGGTGAATTTTGAGATATCTACATGGATACGGAAGTACGCTAGCACTATACCTACAGTACTACACCGGCGCTGGGATCGCGAAGCGGCGACACTGTGTTAGAATCTACGTGGTCAGGCCACTCTTCCGAGATTTGGGTCCTAGTAGGCCTACTGAAACAAACTGTTAGATCTAACATTAGTCCTTGGTGTAAATAACACCACTATGAGATTTATCTCGACTACAAAACATCGGAAAGCCATAAAGCAGATACCTTACCTGAAAAATCCAGCACAGGAACAACAGTGCCTGCAGGACAAGGGTCCAGATCTAGATCTGGAGTCTGGACTTTCGTCTGGACTTTCTTCAAATTCTGGCAGCAGGGGTATGTAACGTTACGCTGTGCTTTATTAGCGCTGTGCACATAGGGCCTAACTGTGTTACAGCTGCAATGTCGACGTAGTCCATGGGCCAGTGTGGGACCTCCCTCCCCCATTAGGGACAATTTGAAATGATGTTTTTTGAATAGCTCCGACGACCAGTGATCAGAATCCACTTGTTGGTTTTTTCTTAGTGGTGGGTGTGGCCTCCAGAGCCGTTTCCATGGTAACGATCAATGAAAATAATAGGATGTCATATAAATGCTTATAACTTTTCGTAGAAACACTCAAATCTCATGTATATGATATTATATTAAAGTGCATAAAATTTCCTACACAATGATATATCACTATTTGTGCTTCTTGAAAATTAAAGGTCATCTATGAGGGTCAAAATGCTACTTTTTCACTTTTTCTTCTAAAATTGAAATAAGCAAAATATATTCAAAAAGCTATGAAATAATCAAAATACAAGAAAATAAATGGACATTTTCCCAAAATAATCCACAATTCACTTTTAACTGTCTCTGAAAAAATAGCTTTGATTGTGACTTAAATCATAGAGATATGGTCCTTTAAATATGACAAGAACAATGCAGTTGGATGAGTGATTGCACAACACGAAAAGCGCCCTCCAGTGAGAAGTCCTGCACAATACCCACTGATCTCCATAGTTACAACACTTTCTATTGATATAAGAGACAATACATAAAATTTTTTACTTACCCCCTATTATGTCCTGTATATAATAGGTCCTATTGGTATCAGAGGATATAATATCATATAAATGTACATACGTGTATATCAATAAGCATAAAAGGGTCCATAGGGAGAATAATACGTCTCAAAACGAGGTATCTTAAGGGGAATTCGTTCCAAAAGGATATTTTTGAATGCCCTATAAAAGGGTTTGACAATGTTTTTCAAAGCCTTGTCATTGATCAGGGGCCTCAAGACTATACTCCACAGGACACCGATGGCATAGTTTGTATAGATTGAAGATCGTATCATCAATACAACTAAGGGAAGATTGGCAGGGATGCAACAACAACAACAAAAGTGGGTGTATATATTGAATGCGCGTAAAAAACGGGTCACTGGGGAATATAGGTATATTTCCTTTTCTGATTAAAAAAAGCTACTTTTTATCATTAACAAACAGAATTTAGTGGTTTTAGTGGTATAAGATGCATGTTGTGCTCTTGTTAGTTAATTTTGCATTAACTGATTGAGCCCATATTAACCCTTACCATACCGAACCTGGTGGCCTGCTGCCATTTCAGAATTCAGTATGGAACGGGTTAATACAAATGTCAAAAAAAGTAATGTTTGCACTTTGTCTTGTTCTGAATATGTTAATGCTTTTAATCAAGCTCCCCCCCCCCAAACTATGTCATTTATTTTACATTTCCCCTTATGGCTTGTAGTAGCGATATACATATATATTAAATACATCGTATATGTGATATATTCTCTGAGGGCTTGCACAGACCGTCCCCATGATTTTGGGAAAGTATTTGCTTTTTCAGGTAATGCAGTGGCGGATCAAGAGGGGGCGCATCGGGTGCGTCCCTCTTCATTTCTCGTTAAAACAAAAGAAATAAAAAGAAAAAAATTGGGGTGCTTTATAAAGGCACCTCCACTTTTTTAGAATTCCTGGATCCGATCCTGGGTTATGCCACAGCAATATTTAATACCTAGCCTTCGTCATTAAGGTACGTCATTAATCATTTTCTACTTCAGAAAATGAATTACTACTGACCTGGTTTCGCAATCACACAAACACTCAAAACGTGTGCCATTTGAGAATTAAATAAAGCTTAAAATTCAAAGCTTTCATCCATTGAAACAGGTACGGATGTAATATACCTATGAGCGATTGATTCGGTATTAACCATGAACATTTGTGAAGAAGGCTATTTGGCATTAAGTATATTGTACACTTGATACATAATGAAGGTAAAGTACATTACCTAGGTCTAGCAAATGTGGGCAAGTCAAATTCTCCATGGTTTTTGCCTCTCTTCCTCATCGGTATCATCAAGTTCATCTTGGATGCTGAAGTGCTCATTCTCTGTGTCCTGTGCTTCCTGTTCGATGGTCAAGTCCCCAAGTTCCTTGGAGAGAATGTCACCATCAATCCACTGGTAGGAAAGTGTTTGTCCTTTCATTTCCCATCCCTGTCCATCATATGGCTTCGGCAGTTTGGGATACTGGACGTTGGCTTGATTCCAGATCATGGTCTCGTAGTTCGCACGGAGAATATGCATTCTCATCGATGACTTACATGGAGGAAGCAAACTTGTGTCTATTCCAGTGTCGCTAGAAAGGAGCTGGTTCTTCGGTGAGTACCTAGTCATGAACATGGTGTATCTTAGCCTGTTGATATCCTGTACGCTAGATCTGGCACCATACATCAAGCATGTGAACGCTTCTAATTCTTGACACAATTGTGCTGGCGGGTCGTGAGTGGTACCAAGGGCTGCAAAAGTTTTGATGTATGTCGGAGTCTTCTTTAGCAGACGGAGAGGCCCAATCTTTCCTTTCCTCACAAAGGCACTGGTTGAATCGCAGCCTGTAAATGCATGCAGGGCGAGCAAAACATTGCAGATGTCTTCCCCAGCACTCCGTGCTGCCTGATGGACGTCAATCATGCGCCGTTTGTTTCCAACGCCTGTGTCCATTATTAGTGGTACAGGAATGGTGCAGGAGTATCTCATCAGGAGAAGGAACACATCTGTGTCTGGTGATCGAACTACACCACTGGCATTAGGGAGGTTTGTAGCTACATCCAAACAGTGCAGGATGATCCTTGTATCAGCCTCTTCCTGTAGTAAGAAGTTATTGAAGCTGCTTTGTTTTTCTATTGACAACAAAATCTACTAATAAAGTTTAAAGAAATCAATGTATCTACAAATGAAAGAAGAAGGTGAAACAACACTCTGAACAACACTCAAAGATGAAGAACCATCTATTAAATGCTCGTGCAAATTTACTACATTCACAAATTTAGCAGCTTGAAGCAAGAAGGAATATTCAAATGAAATTTCAAAAATATAATACCTGTGTTGAACGTAACTTTGGAACTTCCTGGACATCAGTCTTGCAGCCGTCTTTACTTGTTAGTCTCCAGCAGGTCTCTCCACAGACATACATCACTTGCCTCCCTTCTAAATTCTTAGCATACTTGTTGGTTTGCCACTCCTGAAGGATTAGCTGAATAAGATGGGTCTTATTCGAACTGTTTGCTAAGAATTGCTTGAAGTCACGAAGTACTTTCGTGAAAGAGCCATTTATGAGAAGCTTCTGTGATGTGCCGCGGCGCTCTCTCTCGACATCCTTGATGCTGTTTTCTTTGTATGTGTCTGTAACAAAGTCAACACGTGAAGCCTTTGGAAGTTGAAGGAATATCTTCTCAGCCAATTGCCCGAATGTTTCCGGAATTTCGCTCTGAGCTTGGATGACTGCATTCCCATCAATCACATGCATAGGAGACTCTGGCCTTTCTGTAATTATCTGCCCCTCTTCAAGTTTGTGCAGCAGCTTTGACTTGTTAGTTTTTTGTCGCAAGGCTCCATGGTATTGGCCCGAGTGGAAACGTCATTACCTTTTCCATGCAGATCTCATTCGCCATTGCGAGAACTAACAGCTGACCGAATACATTACGTTCAGCAACAATTTCATTTGTTTTCTTCATGGAACCAGTCACGGAGGCCTTTTGGGCAGTTGTCGTAAAGGTCTTCAGATTCTGCATCTTGATAGGCGTGTGAATGCTCACTGACTTGTCGACTAGCCTCTCCTGAATGAACGATCTGTATGCTTTCACTCCATGATCGTCGACTCGCAGGAGATCTTTCTCGACTTCTTCTGAAACTGGCCGTCCAGAAGATATGCAGTACAGCTTATTCCCATCTGGAACAGTGAAAGGGTTTAGGAAGTTCTGAAATGCATGCACCATCTTCTGGACAATGCGTTCTCCTTTCATAACCTCCGATGGGCTGACATCTTTGTGCGTAGTTGCGTCGTCGGTTTCAAGACCAGCAGAAGCACGAGTTGCCTGTGATTCAATATATTCTGAGTGCTATTATTATGCATTGTTATTTTGACAGACCAATATCAAATTCTGGCTTTTCTCCATTTCTAAGACTTATACTTTGAATATGTTGAATTTACCTCTAAGTATAAATTGGTATTAACTTTTATAAGGATGAGAAAGATGGGAATCAGATATGATATGTAAAATGTTCTATTTATTGAAAGCATGAAAAAAATACAAAAAAGAACGACATACTCTATAGATAGGGCTTGTTTACCTGAAGATATTCAGCACGTGCGTGACGAGTGGAGCTCCATCTGTGGTATGCTGCCACATTGCGACTGAAGCCAATAATCCCTAGTCCATGTCCACTTGCGTGGCGATTGTAGGTTTGTTCTATTGTTATGTCTACTGCATTTCTTGAGTTTGGAACTTCTGAACGATTCACACTCATCCCTTTCTTTTCCAGTAACTCAGTTGCTCCTGGATGAGTCTGTGGAAGTGCCAGCAAGTTGTTGATGTACACAGAAGTATATCTGGCATAATTCTGTCTGCTCTGGCTGAAGAAGAGGGGGCACATCTCTTGTAGACATTCAATGTGGCGATTGAGATCATTTGTCTTCGTTGCCTTCAGAACTTGCATCAGCAGCCAGTTTTTGTCCATCTAACACACCCAGAATTGGGCAGTTTTCCCATTTTCTCCATTTCTCATCTTGGACTTGTAGTGTTCATACTTTTCAATCCAGTTTTTCAACTTCGGGGCGTTCTTCGCAGCTGACATGGTTTCACTGGAAGGAGAGTGTGCAACTTCTGAAATCAACTGGATTTCCTCTTCACCGAGACGTTCATCTTCTTCATCTTCGAACGATGAGAGCAAAAGCCTCTCCAGAGCTTCAACAGTTGTTCTCAGCACGTATCTGGCTCTGTTGTAGTGTTTTCCTGAGAGCACTTTCTCAATCGATCCACTAGCACATACACCGGATTCCACCATGACATCTTCAATGCCACTGCCCTTCATGAGTTTTCCCAGAGCTCCCATGTAAGTGCACGCTGTGTGGAAAGCCCCAAGACGAATGATCACCTTACTGTACCTTTCTGGATCAGACCATATGATCTCATAAGCTTTCTTCGCTGCAGCCAGATCGAAGGTCATTACTGTGTATGGCTGTCCAATAGTGGCTGTCACTTCCTGTGATGTGTGTATGATATGCTTCACAGTGGCATTATCTGTGATGGGGGCATTGACAGGTGGCATATATTTAATTGTGGTGTTCTTTCCTCTCCCGTCTCTCCAGTGAGTGATATCCATCCGCCCCAGCTGGGTACTATCTGCTCACCTTGAAGGAGATGTCTGGCTAACACCCACAAAATGTCATCTTCTGATCTTGCTTTATTCTTGGGGTTTGCTCCAGCTTGAGGTTAGGGATGTTGGGTTCCACTCTCTTCGCAGAGCAAGGCTCCATCACGGTGGTCTCGGGACTGAGGGGACGCTTCTTAGTTTTCTCAACACTGGGAAGGGAGGGAGCAACTGGAGAGAGCGTTGGGTCTATTTCCTGAATGATGATACCATGCGTAGAATGAGTTGTTCCTGCACCTGATGGTGTCTCTTCATTCAAGTCAAAGTTGTCCCAACAAAAATGTACCACCTGGTTTCCCTCTATCTGGATGCCTGGAGGGATAGGGCTGCTTTGATCTGCAGAGGTCATGTAGATAGCAGTGAGGATTTCCAAGAGTTTGGAATATGAGATGCAGTGGCCAAATCTGTTGATGAGCCGCACAATATCTGCTCTTCCCGTCAAGTGACAGATTGACAAGGTAAGGAGAACATGTTTCGACTGTATCCACCTTCCATTCGTGACAGCATACAGTATGTCATGGCAAATGGACTTAAGTTTGCGTGACTGGTCAGTTGACAACTTGTCCATCTTCTTTCCATACAGAAGTACTGAAAGAAAGTTCGACAACTGTTCCGGTGGCAATTCCCAGTCTTTCAGCACATTACCTGGGGGCGGAGGCCACGGCATGTCACGTGCCTCCCTGTGAGCGTCAAATGTGGAACGCCGCAAATGCATGGCTGCTTCCTCCAATCTTCTACTTTGTGAAGCGGCTGCTTGGAAAGCAGCTTCCACTGCTTGACCTCCCTGGATGTAGGTTGAATATACAAGCTCACTTCTGTGATTTGGCTGCCAAAATGTAACTTTGTTGCCGAATCTTCCCCTGATTTTGTCTTTAAGCTTGTCTGTCTTGTAATCAGGGTTGTACTGATCTGGATAATTTTGCTGCAGAAATCGAAGATATAATTCCCTCAACATGCCGACACGTACAACATTTGACTCCTCGACAATGCTCCTTTGGATGAAGTCTGCAAGGAATTCAAAGGTAGCAGAATGCGCATCATGAACTTTCTTTGCGTCCTCATCACCGCGTGCTTGCACAGTGTTTCTTTCATCACCTTTTGTGAAATCCCTATAACATGAGCGGTGGTAGCATGCTTTCCTGGCTACGAGATCAATGTCGCAAACCTTGGCTTGTAATGCAAAATCATGTTTGGCAAGAGCTGTCTCTTTGATGATGTCACTAGCAGCAAATGTTTGACATTAGTTAATGTTTCTTCCTTTCCTTTTCGCTTTTTCCTACGTTTTTGGCAGAACAGACACTCATCACTGGGAAAGAGAATACTTGTAGAAGATCGTGTTCTCTTTAACGGAATTGGCGGACACTCAGAAGTTGAAGGTGCATCACGTTTTCGAATGCCTGAGACATTTGTAAACTTCTGGTAGCAAACTCTATGGTAACCATGTACATGTTCGAGGAACTTCTCTGGCACGTTCTTGGTAATAAAGTCATAACTGAGTTGGTGTGAGCCACTATGTGCACGAAGGTGACATGCCTCCTTTATCTTCTTGAAACTTGTGTCGGTCAGTGGTGTTACTTTTGATGTTACTGTAGTGCTGCAGCAATGTATGATGCAGACTCCTCTTCTTGATAAGTTGTAGGGGTGTTTCATCATCCATTTTCTCTCATGCTAATCCTACAACACAATAGTACACGGTTAACTGATATGTGCACAGGTATGTGATATGCTTGTACATGTCATAAAAATGAATGACATTTTTACTATTTCCTTTTATAACATATATTTTTTTTTCTCAGAAAGGATACAATGTTTATAAATATCCTGCATAAAGGTACATGACGATGTGATTTAATCACTTGAAGTGAAAGTTGTGAAATGAAAATATTAGTTATGTGTAAAATGCCCGCTACACAACAATGAGAACTGAAATTTATAACACTACAAGAGAATTGAATGAAATTAAGTAAGTCTTTCTCTCTCACATTCTTTCTCTCTCTAACTCTTTCATGTTTTTGCAAGCCAGTACGAAATCTCCTTCATGTTTTGCAAGCCAGTATGAAATCAAAGGGGAAATGAATGGGAAGTAATGGAGAGTTTTTTGTTAAGTCTCAATTCAAATGACATCTGGGGTAGAGTGTAGTCATTATGGTGATAAAAGGAACATAACCCTTCTGATTTATATACGTATATATATATATATATATATATATATATATATATATATATGTGTGTGTGTGTGTGTGTGAACTGAGAAAAGAGGCTCTGAAGTACAATGTCTATTCAAGCGCTTAATCTTTACCAAACCGTGCTGGCTGTGCGATGAATGGGACAAAAAACAGGAAGTAAACCACCAGAGTAACAACAATGAAGGGATTATCAGATTAAACTGAAATTAAGCATGCTTCATTAACACAATCTGTCCATAATTAATGCCAACTTTCAAAGCAGTAGCACTATCCTTTCAAAAGTTATTAGAGTTGAAAGCGAAGAGTGTGGACAAGGTTTTTCAGAAATGAAAAAAGGGATTCTAAAGACACACGTAATCACACTATTCTACCAAAAATGTTCGAGATAAACTGCTAAAAAAACACACTTTCCTGTCCGTTTTATGATACCAAATTTTAGCATAATGTAAAAGAAGACCCGCTCTTTCAGAAAATATGAAAAAGTCAAGTTCGGCTAGGTTGACCCATTTCACTTATTTTCAGTCCTCACGCAAAATCAGTGTGCACGTATGCGCGGCAGGGACAAATTACGGGCCGCGGCATTATTGATTGTGACGTAATCGACCTTGATAGCATAAACAATTTATCGTTTATGATCCCTGCATTTTTAATTACCCCTATATTGAATAAGCACTAAATAAAAGAAAAACAAAAAAGGGTGGAAAGTATAGGTATCTTCATGTCATACATATTCATGTCTTTAAAACACTCCAGTCATAGTTGCAAAATCTCACTAAAAATTCCATATAAGTAGTTATTTTTGCACCCTTAATTTCATGCATTAAATATCAAATTATGTCAATTATTTTTACGTCATCGTAATAGTATAAATAACATTTTTTGGGGATTTTTTTATATTTATTCCTCTTGGATTTGAATGAAAGAGGTCATGCCTGCCTGTTTCGTGCAATCGGTTTCCATCTTAGAATTTTTTGCTTATCTACCCATTCTCCTAAAGAAGGGGTACAATAGCGTCTCGTGAGCCCGATGGGCTACTAAAATCAGAGCTATTGTGTTGCTAGCGTTAATTTTGGGGGATATCGAGGTGACATGATTATGATCTCCGGTGAAGTTAGTTTTTTGTGTAATAACGATTAGATAGATTGCACTTGGTATTACATTTTTTTCCCTTTAGGGGAAAAATACAAGATACTTTCCCGATGTAAGAGCCGCAGAATTTTATTTTTATCGGAGTGGCGCTCGCGCTTCCGCCTTGTGCGTAGGCGCAGAGATTCAGTCCCACATCGTTCGTTGTTTGACGCTTGAACGTGCATTTTGGCGCATGCCTATGGCAACTGCGTTATGTCGTGCTATTTTGTAGGTTAGGCTGGTTTTTGTGCAGAATACATCCTTTGCTGCATGGTTCCTTGGTTAATAAGGTTTTGTTAAAACGTGAAAGTTCTGTGTGAAGTCGGATACTGCTTTGGCTTGCTTACGAGAGGGTCTGAATCTAAGCTGCTAAAGTCTCACTTTATGTACAATTTTGCTTTGGGATAACTGTGTACTGTAGTGTATGTAGTCTGGATAACCAGTACAATGTACTAGCTTCTAAATATTTTTTTTAAAGATTTATCAGTTTGGGCAATTTGTAATGTCTGTCCAGGCGTCGATGTTCTATAACCTTACTAAATTACCTTCAAGTCTCCATACCATGGACCTGGTAACGGTGGTTCAGGCATGCTTTTGTGGATTTAGGCCTATACAAATGCCTTCAAGAAGTTGGAAAAGGAGTACATAATAGGTAGATTTGATATAGATTCGTCTATATTATATACTGTATGTGATATTTGTGAGTAGGGCCTATTATCAGTATGGTTGCACATTTGCCTTCAGCTTTTGCAATGTTTATATCCACTCATTCCAACACAATGATGATGGGCAAGGTGAAATTGTTTACCAATGATGATATAATGACAAAATATGACATTGATGCAATCAATTGCTAATTGAAAAAAAAAACAAAGAATGAAAATATAGTGCTTTATATTTTTTAGGTGCACATAAATTAAATGTGCCCATGACCCTTAAAAGTGTGAAAAGTATCTACTACAATACTCGGTAACATACATATAAGAGAACACCCTGTCCATAATATTCAACCATGCACTTGTCACCTCATATTTGTCGCTGTGGTGGACTTGCGTTCTGCAAGGACGTCTTTGGGATGTCTTTCTTGGGTTACATTGTTTTCTTGTAACCCAACAAATGACTAAAATAACAGAAGAAGACTGGAAGAAAAAAAAACAACAAAGAGCCAGTACATATAATGTTGCAACTGTGTTCTAATGAGAGTACTGTAGCAACCTCAGGCTATGGTCATCATCCACCCACACTTCTAGCTGCTTATTTGTATTTTTTCTGTTTTAAGCTATGCCAGAGTTAGAATGCGTTTGATATAAAAATATTGCAGGTACCATGGTAGTGGTACTAGTCATGCTAGTAGAGAGTGACATGAATTTGGTGTGATGCTGAGACTTGCAAACATTTTCATATTTTTTTTATTACTATTTTTTTTTTTTTTTTTGCTGCCTGCAATGGAGAATATCATTCATTTACAGTACTAAATGTAGGGACTGTTGGAATATTATTTTGGTCTCAAGAAAGTGACAGAGTGCATGTGGTTGACTTTTTTATTTTTATCATTTATCAATGTTAATGAATTCAACATCACAAACAACAGTGTTACACGACCTGAAAGAGTATTCAGCTACAGGTAGTGATGTAGGTTAACTTTCCATCCACTGCTCATAAAAAAAAAAAAAAATTAGCTGCTGCACAGATGTAATTTCCTTCTTACTTGAATAAGGAAGTATACATGTACAGATTTATGCTAAAACATGTACCGGTACTAAATAATGCAGTTGGTGCAATGGATGTGGGTGAGGTCGTTTGTTTTGTTGTTGTTTTCAGTGAGCAAAGCAACGAAACGTGCAGATGTAAATATATGTAGAGGTAGTAAAGTACTGCTAGTCTTGGTGCCAAAGCCACTTTTTGGGCCTAACCTTGTTTTATCGTCCACCCAATGTTTCTTGATGGTTTTACCCTATTTCGGGGGTGCTGAATCCGAATCTGGATGATGCAACTCTTGCATCCTTGAGGGTTTTGAGATATTCAAGATGGCCGCCAAAATGGCCGCCAAGACCGGAAACTCCCACCTATTTTCTTCTAAATGGTGAGCAATTGAAAACAATTGATGGTTTTACCCTCAATTCGAGGGTGCTGAATCCGAATCTGGATGATGCGACTCTTGCATCCTTGAGGATTTTGACATATTCAAGATGGCCGCCAAAAATGGCTGCCAAAACCGGAAATCCCGATATATTTCCTTCTAAATGGTGAGATATTGAAAACAATTAATGGTTTTTACCCTAGTTCAGGGGTGCTGAATCCGAATCTGAATGATGCAACTCCTGCGTCCTTGAGGGTTTTGAGATATTCAAGATGGCCGCCAAAATGGCTGCCAAAACCGGAAATTCCCATGTAGGCCTACTGGTGTATTTCCTTCTAAATTGTGAAAAATTGAAAACAATTGATGGTTCTACCCTATTTCAAGAGTGCTAAATCCGAATCCGGATGATACAACTCTTACATCCTTGAGGGTATTGAGATATTCAAGATGGCTGTCAAAATGGCCGCCAAAAGTGCCGCCAATTAAAACCGGAAATTCCTATGTATTACCTTCTAAATGGTGAGAAATTGAAAACAATTGATGGTTTTACCCTATTTCGAGGGTGCTGAATCCGAATCTGGATGACGCGCCTCGAGATATTCAAGATGGCTGCCAAAATGGCCGCCAAAACGGAAATTCTTATGTATTTCCTTCTTATATTAATGGTGGGAAATTGATAACAATTGATGGTTTTACCCTTTTTTTGTGCTGAAAGATTTCAGGTTTTCATCAATGGCACAGTTTGAACTTGCTGTACATACAGTGAAACCAGCTCTACCGAATATCTTTGAGTTGGTACGATACAAGTGTGCCAGCAATGAACCCTGCAAGACTAAGGATGCGGTTGAATATTGCAAGATTACACTGTTTCCTCTACATAATCTATGGATAAGTTTTGAACACTAACAATCAATGGACAAGACATGCCCATCTAAACCATATTGTGATATTGATGTAGAGAACTTTACTGAGATTATCCAACATTACCTGTCTTAATCCATGAGCAGTTTTAATCTCTTCATCCATGAACACTCAAATTAATTAATTGGTTTATATTGTTGGTCTTCATGACATTGTTGAAGACACGAGTTGGACATTAAAGATAGTTATGCTTCAATTTCTTTTTCAGCAATATGATAACATTCTACATTATATATATATATATACATATTACAAACACACACGAGGGGATGAAAAAATCACAGGTGACGCACTGTTAAAAAAAACTGAATAAAAAAACAAAACAAACGACAATATGTAAGGTAATAGTTGATAACCCAGTACTTACGAATATCATAATCGCGCAGAGTGCTTTTGAAATTATCCTTATTGATATCTACTATAGTGGTCATGGATGCAACCATTTCCAATGACGTAATCAGAATATGCGACAAGTTTCATAAGAATACGAGGCGAGACTCATCAGAATACAAGACAAGTTTCAACACCAAATACCAGTATGCCATAATTTGATTTTACTATATTGATAGCCGAAAAGGATTAACTTCACATCTGTGGGGCCATATTATTTTCGACCACAGGCATTATTTTAAAACAATTATGCATAAAGCAATTTTCAGTCGTATCTTTGCGTGTGTACGTTTCAGTATGATGTCAATATAATTTCTTTTTTCCAGTACGTGTTAAAGTTCCATTTGAGACATATCGGAATATCTCAGTATATTACAGTACCATTGTGACAGTCATTTTGGATGCCAATAACTTTTGGGTGATTTGACAAATTCGCTCAACTGAGTTGAATTTAAGAATACGAATTATCGCTTTTGACCCCGGGTTTATTCCCCCCGCTTCGCGTTAGAGCACAATACTTCAACATTTTAAGTATAAGAAAATATTAAGAAGTTTCCGTTTATACAGGACATTTGTAGATGTCCCAAAACCTTCAAAGACCTTCAGCACCCTCGAAATGGGGTAAGACCTTTAATCTATTTTAACATTTTCACCATTAAGAAAAAGATATATATATATATAAATATTAACATTGGAATTTCTGCCAGTTATTTTGGCGGTCATCTTTATGGACATCTAAAAACCCTAAAGAATGCACACATTTCAACAACCAAGTTTCGAGGGTGATGAATAAGGTCTAAAAATTTCCAATTTTTGACAGTTATTTTGGCAGTCATCTTGAAATCCCTAAAAAAAAAAACAACACGAAAGTTGCATCAACCAGGTTCGGATTCAGCACCCTCGAAATAGCGTAAAACCGACAATTGTTTTCAATTTTACACCATTTAGAATAAAATAGGGGGCTTACATTTTCGTTTTTGACGGCCATTTTGGGGCCATTCTGGCGGCCATCTTTATCATCTCAAAACCCTTAATGAAGCAAGAGCTGTATCCTGAAGCTTCAAATTCAGCAAACTCAAAAAAGGGTAAAACCACCAAACGTTTTTTTTTTTTTTTTTTTTTTTTTTTTTTTTTTTTTTCACCATTTAGAAGGAAATAGGGGGTCTAGATATGAATTTCCGTTTTGGAGGCCATTTTGGCGATCATATAATTATATCATCTCAAAACCCTTAAGGATGCAAGAGTTGTATACTGCAGTTTCGGATTCAGCACACTCAAAATAGGATAGAAACCACCAACTGCTTTCAAGTTGTCACCATTTAGAAGGAAATACATTGGAACTTCCGTTTTTTGTCCATCTTGAATATCTCAAAATCTTCAACAATGCAGGATCGAGTTGCATCACCCAGATTCGGGTTCAGCACCCTCGAAATAGGGTAAAACCATCAACTGTTTTCAATTTCTCACCATTTAGAAGGAAATACATGGGAATTTCCAGTTTTAATTGGCGGCCATTTTGGCGGCCATCTTGAATATCTCAACAGCTTCATGGATGCAAAAGTTGCATCATCCAGATTCGGATTCAGCACCCTCAAAATAGGGTAGAAACATCAATTATTTTCAATTTCTCACCATTTAGAAGGAAATACTTGGGAATTTTCGGTTTTGGCGGACATTTTGGGGGCCATCTTGAATATCTCAAAATCCTCAAGGATGCACCAGTTGTATCATACAGATTCGGACTCAGCACCCTCAAAATAGGGTTAAACCATCCATTGTTTTCAATTTCTCACCATTTAGAAGGAAATACGTGGAAGTTTCCGGTTTTGGTGGCCATTTTGGCGGCCATCTTGAATATCTCAAAACCCTCAAGGATGCAAGAGTTGCATCATCCAGATTTGGATTCAGCACCCCCGAAATAGGGTAAAATCATCAAAAAATATTGGGTGGACGGTAAAACAAGGTTCAGCCTCTGGCACCCAGACTATGCTGTGTGATGGCGTTGAACAATTAAGTCTTGAACTGTGGATACTATGCTTGCAGTGCACACATATTTAGAAGACTTCAACATGACTTGAATGAGCGCTTTATGAGTGGGGGGGGGGGGCAATCAATTGAAACTTTTCAACAAAGCTGATAATTAAACAATAGCAATAAAAATGAAATAAAAACAAGGTGATCAACATGTTTCAATAGGGCGTGCTACAATTAACACTAATCACAATGTCGTGACAAAGACAACAGAGAAATTCTTGAGACTGCTGAATGCTAAATGTGTCAAGATTAATTTTGCCTCCACACTTTGAGAGATTTCAAGTCAGTGCTGGTCAGTCAGCCTGGACTTTACTGCTCTCTCAAATGAAATGTGTTTTTTTTTTTCTGTCAACTGATGGTGCAATGGTAATGAACATGGTTGAAATGATGAGCAGTCAATGGTGACTGATGGACAGACATCTGACTGCCTTAGCAGTGCTTAGTTTTGTCCGCTTGGCTTTTGTGCACTGTCACTGGTGTGCAAAGTGAACTGTGCAGTCTTTGTAAAAGTTATGTGTTCTCTCCTGTACAGTCAAGTCGTTTTTCATTTGTGGAAGTTTTGATTGTAACAGTGGTAGCACGATGTACCGGTACAGGAGTTCGTGGGATGAATTACTGGCACAATCCTTCCGTAACCTTGGTCACCACCCGCCCCTCTGGCCCCGGCCCGCGGCGCTCGGCTCCGCGGTCGACTGTAAAGTAACCCGCGCCGCCCGTGTCGCGGCCCGTGTGGTGACCATATATTTGATTTGCCGTAAAGTGTAAATCGAACTGCCCTGAGCAGTGCACAAGGTCAAATTCAAGGGTAATAAATGATTCGCAAAAAAATTCTAAGATGAACAGGAACCACATGAACTTAACAGGAATGTCCTGAATAATGTCAAACAGGCCATCACATTTCACAGAAAAATCCCGTCGAAACACCGAAAAAGTGAAGAAAATAAGCTGAAAATTGATCGTAATTACGATCCTCTCTGTGTGTCCCATGGGACCAACTCGTCATGACAGCGACATGACCTCAAACGTCGACCCATTGCGAGTTGAATGTTTTGCTAGGAACGTTCTAATTTTTATGGGAGATTGGGTATATCTTGCTCTTCTGGATTTTCTCTGAAACATGTTTGGAAACCACTCTGAGTTTTTCTAATGACGTCAGATCTTGAGTCACCACCCTCGCTCATTTGATCGGTTTCGAACGGAACCCGAATCAAAGTATTTTTTATGAATGATAAAGTGAGCCCTCTCTCGGCGGATGTGCACAATATGGCTGCGCGCGTAAGATGTCCATTGCTTCTGTGTAGACGTAACATACGTGTGTGCGACTTTATGTTCGTTTTGAGGTGCACGGTCACCAATATATACATAAGTATATATATTATATATCTAATTCATAAATTGATTTATATTATACCTAACATACAATGTACGTTCCTAATCCATATAGAAACTTTCGGCCGTCTGCGTAGAATTAACTGCATTTCCAGGTAAAAGCTGCAAGGCGTAAAACGAGTGAGAAGTGGATCATTCTCTAAATATCCAATTTAAAGCATTGCAGCAATAACTCCTTTTTTTTTATCAGGAAGTACATCTATGACTCGATTTGTCTATGGAGAGTAGTCAAAATTGATTGACCAGTTTGAGCATATTTTGCCGTCTTGCATTTCTTCCACACGGGATATCTCCCAAACATAATATTGCACAAATTTGAGGTGTCTTGTTTCAGAAAGCTGAGATATTCTGCTCATTTCTGTGATATAAGAATCAGCTTCATTGGTTGAACACTCCTGTCACACTTTTGCAATAAAGTAAGACCACCCATTCACAATTATTAGCCAATGATAACGTGTACAACCTATACAGAGCTATCACTTGAGGGGACTACCCACGAAAATTTTAGTTGTTGACGTTCAATGTTTGCTGTTGTCAACAATGCGAATTTCCTTAGTTAATTTCAAGGTTTTGTTTCTAACAACAATATCAGATAAATATCCAGACACTTCTGTATGTGAGACATTATTTGGATACGTAGCAGTTTGAAATAGCCTACAACATAGATGTTACATATTGGAGCAGAGACAACTAATGTATTTCTGTCTCTCCTTTCGATGTAATTTCTACCCGGACTGCTACATTTCTTTTGTAGGTGGTATTGTAAATGATTGCAACGCGTGCTTGTATACACCATGTCGCACCCTGGTAATCAATCAACTGATTGATAATGATGAAATAACATTAAAGGTGACGATGTTATCATAGCCTGCATCATATAATTTGCAAAGTTAACCCCATTTCTGTAGCATAAATACACACTACATGGCAAATTATGTAAACAATATGCCCCTCCACTCACCGCGCTGCCTACCCCTATTGTTACGCGTTGATTAACCAAGCGTATACGCTTCACTTTCGCGAGTTCCCGTTCGATGCGCGTCCCTTGGATTTTCTGCGTGAGTTAGAGCTTAAGTTTTCAATATGCAAAGATAGTTTACTCCTCCCCCCCCCCAAAAAAAAGAAAAGGTATCAAATTTCTGACACTGTAGCCTCAGTGAGACCTTGTGCCCCCCCCCCCCCCAATGTCATTTGAATTTGGACGTATCGTCCTCAGAATTCTTTTAGGTTTTCTTCTGTTTTTGTTTTTCATTACCTATTCTCATTCCCCCTCTTCCTCATAATTCTCTACAACCCAATTGCTCCTTGATGAGAATGTGGAAGTGCTAGCGTGTTTATTTCCCTTTCATTTTCTCTCCCCCGCCCGCTCCTAATCTTCTTTTTACATTTCAACTCAGGACTTTACATCATTCCGACTATGTGGGACTAAGTCTATTCAAGAAATGAATTTTGCTAAGATACTGTTTGAAATACATTTCCGCATCAAAGGAAATATCTCAGAAAAGTTTAAAAATATAAGGTGTAAAATTGTTTAGGTTACACAAACTACTTACCTTGACTGGAGAAAGCAGCATTTTGAAGTTTATTCTTGTGAACAGAAGCTTCCAAAAACTTCTGACCAACCAGAAACTTGGTAGGCCTATACATACATATTATCTCTTATATCAATAGAAAGTGTTGTAACTATGGAGATCAGTGGGTATTGTGCAGGACTTCTCACTGGAGGGCGCTTTTCGTGTTGTGCAATCACTCATCCGACTGCATTGTTCTTGTCATATTTAAAGGACCATATCTCTGTGATTTAAGTCACAATTGTTGAATTGTGGATTATTTTGGGAAAACTTCCATTTATTTTCTTGTATTTTGTTTATTGCATAGCTCTTTGAATATATTTTGCTTATTTCAATTTTAGAAGAAAAAGTGAAAAAGTAACATTTTGACCCTCATAGATGACCTTTAATTTTCAAGAAGCACAAAAAGTGATATATCATTGTGTAGGAAATTTTATGCACTTTAATATAATATCATATACATGAGATTTGGGTGTTTCTATGAAAAGTTATAAGCATTTATATGAGATCCTTTTATTTTCATTGAGCGTTACCATGGAAACGGCTCTGGAGGCCACACCCACCACAAAGAAAAAAAAAACAACAAGAAGTGGATTCTGATCACTGGTCGTCGGAGCTATTCAGAAAACATCATTTCAAATTGTCCCTAATGGGGGGGGGGGAGGGGGAGGGGGGTCCCACACTGGCCCATGGACTAACGGTGAGTGAGTGTAGGGCCTACTCATCAAAACTTGGACTGCCACGTAGAACCTACACCTTGACTGCTCAGTAGTCCTAGTCCTAGTTCTAGTATTTCAGAGTCTATGTGTACTGGGTACCGTTTTCATCTCACTAAGCGTAAATCGTGCGAGCCGTTGAAGAGAGTCTATCTACATTTGGATTTAGATTCACTCAGCCCTCATCTACGTTAGATAGTTTCAACTGGCGAACCATCGCTCGATCATGATCATCAATGCGTAACGTTACTTACACACATGCAGTCTTCTATGGGCAGCACGTTCGGATAACGATGCCAATTTCATTTTGCATATCTGGAATTTCCCCACATTTTCTTCTAAATAAAAAGCTGTTGAAGAGATTGCTTTTAAAGATTAATAGATATTGTTTAACATGTTTATTATAGCTCCATATTGCAATTATACTAAATAACAGCTTTTGCAGTACTTCGTGTGAGATTTCATCAGTAAATTGGCATTATGTAGTTCGTCTTGCTAATGTCGGAGTTGTGCACCAAGAGCACCTGTGACGTAGGCCAAATTGTGTGGGTCGTTCCATGGCTTGCTCGTTTTCATTTTTTTCAAAATATCATTACAAGCTTATCCTGGGTTTTACAACCCTTTCTTTCCAGTAGTAGGCATCAAAAATGTAGATTAAAATTATCAGACAATTAGAAAATGTCAGTACAGTTTTCTTTCAAAGCTTTGGCTGATTATGGTGTTGCTCAGTTGACTCAGTTATTGAACAGTATATATGAAACAGGATATCTTCCATCAGGCTTGCTGGAATCTGTGTTCTTAACACTGCCCCAAAAACCAAAGGCAATGGAATGTGGTGACTTCAGGACTATCAGTCTCATGAGCCATATCATGAAGATCCTACTCAAGATCATTCTGAAGAGGAATCAGTTTCTGCTCAGTGAGAACTCTGGAGAAACCCAATTTGGCTTCAAATCGGGGTCTGGAACACGCGATGCCATATTTACTATGCGCATCATTACGGAGAAGTGCTTGGAAAAGGGAAAAGACCTATATGTATGCTTCATTGATTATGCTAAGGCATTTGATAGAGTCCAGCACCAGAAAGTTTTCGAGTGTCTCCGCAATACCGGGAAGGACAGTAAGGATCTGAGAGTGATTGCAAACCTGTACTGGAACCAAAGGGCATGCGTCATGATTAACAATGAATTTTCTGATTATGCAGAAATCAAACGAGGTGTTCGTCGGGGATGCATCATGTCACCTAGTTTGTTTAATCTACACACAGAATGCATTTTTAAAAGCATTGAAGGCATGCCTGGCATTAACGTTAGTGGAGTAATGATAAATAATCTGAGATATGCGGATGATACTGTGTGGCTAGCTGACAATGAACAAGACCTGCAAACAATTGTTGATGTCATATACCGCCAAAGTAAGGCATTTGGCTTGGACATGAATGTGAAAAAGACCAAAACGATGGTAATATCTCGAAAGGTGGAAATACCAAGGGTAAACATCTCTATCAGCAACACTCTCCTGGAACAAGTCAGTGAATTCACATATTTAGGACGAAATGTTCATGAAGATGGGAAGAATGGTGGAGAAATTAGGAGAAGAATTGGAATAGCTAAAACTAAGTTTACCCAAATGAGTAAAGTGTTGACGTCAAGGAAGATATCTACTGCAAACAAGCTCAGACTGGTTAAATGTTAGGTGCATTCAACACTCCTTTACTGTTGTGAAACATGGACATTGTACTTGGATGATATGAAAAGGCTGGCTGCATTCGAGATGTGGATATTCAGACGCCTGGGCCGTATATCATGGTCAGACAGGAAAACAAATCAGTATGTTCTAGATCATCTGAATGTTACAAAAACCTTGATGAAAGACATCAAATCAAGAAAACTCAAATATTTTGGCCATGTTAAAAGACATCAGAACATCCAAAAAAAAGTGTACTGAAAGGGATTATAGAAGGCAGGAGATGCAGAGGACGCCAGCGCAGTGCGTGGTGTAACAACATAAAGGAGTGGACAGGAAAGAGTGTGGCTGCATGTAGGAAGGCGGCCATGAACAGAATAGAGTGGAGGTCCATAGTCGACAACCTTTCGGACTGAAGACGGCACTTAAAGCAGAATACTAAAGGTAACGCATATTTTGTTGGATTATTCCCCCATTTCAAGCTTAGAGCATGATAAACACAGCGGCCTTTAATTCATCCATTTAGAAAATTGCGTTTTGGAGAACGGCTGCTTAGAAAAATTGTTTCCTGAATCATGTTCGATCGGAAGATCCGTGGTTATTTTGGGGGCGTGTCCATGACGTCATGGGGTGAAGGGAAAACCCGGAAGTATCACACAACAGCCTGAGCTTACCTATGTATGCTCCCGATGAGAGCGAGATGTCGGGACTCGTACCCCGAAATCCCAAGACATTTTTTATCAGAATGTCACAAAAAATGAAATAAAATTGCTTTCTACTTCAAGTCTCCTGTGAAATCATACATTTCCTCGTTTAAATAAGGTCTGTTACGTGTTATTTAGGCCACGAATACAAAAGTTGTCAGGCCTAGTGCCTGCAATGGGTGCTTCGTAGTCGATCAGTCACAAACATGCATGCGCCCATCACCGGCCGCGTATGTCGCAGTGCAGTAGCCTTCGTGTATCAAAGAGCAGAGAAGCCTGGGCTTCGTACCTCTTTGGTACACTATCAGCAGCTCCTTGGTACTACTACAGCTGTGTACGCCATATATTTAGCGAGCCTTTTTTTTTCGCGAATTGGGACTTACCAATAATTTCGCGAGTGCTTAAATTTGTGGTTGTGGAGTACAGTATGGAAGGGGGAAATATATACGGAAGAGAGTTAATATTTTCTCGTGTTTTTAAATTCGCAAAAAGCACCAGGTTCGCGAAATTGGCGAAAAAAAAAAAAATCGCGAAACATTCGGCGTATGACATGTGGATCGCTAATACTGGTTAGATACTACGCAATGCGCGGCTAAGTCGAAGTCTGCATAGGCCGGCCGGCCTATCTGGTGATAAAATAAACGATACAGAGCACTGCGGTTTTCATTGATAGTGGTAAAACTTTGATGGACTCGGTGAAGTAATGAATGGATCGTGCAGTGAATTTGTGAGGGTTCCTAGCTAGGTAGAATGCTGATGAGCTGTGACCGGGAGTACGGAGTGAGTGTGATGTGATAAGATATGATACTACGTAGCCCGACCAGACACTGCGCTAGTTACAGCGACTGGGCTGTGTATATAGTTAGATACTAAGGTAGGCCTACTATATCATGATCTACAGAGTGTTGTTACGGACCGAAATCGCCAAAAATGCGACACAAAAATGTAAAAACGCTATGAAATTCACCTTAATTCACCTCCGAATTAGAAGATGTCGATATATCACAAGATTTTATCGCGAAAATTGTTCGAAATGCTCATGTTAGACATTCTACTGCACAGTACAATTTCGGCCTCCATTTGCCGATTTTCTCTTTAGTTTGCTTGGTAGAATTAATGGGTAAAGTTGCTGTGGTGTATCGTGAAAGACGCCGATTATTCCATGACGAAAATCGTCCTGAATTATAATGCGATGTTTACTTAGCGCTACAGTAAAAAGATAACTTTTTGTAGAAGGGTTACTTTGCAGTCTAGTATTCCAAAAATCAGAGTGAATGATTACATCTATTTTTTTTTTATTTCGTGCGCCTGTGGTAGCTGTAGTGTTTAGGTATAGGCGCCTATACTGTATTTTTTAAACCGACCGCCCGTTTAACCCATTGAAAAGCACGTAAATCCAGTGAATGGGCAAATAGACCGATATTACGTGTATTTACTACCTTAATGAGGATATTCTTCAATTCTTTTTCCTCCCGTTTCCTCAAGATATTAAGTATTTGTGACCCGCGACAACGGTTTCAGGCAAAAGTCGCAAGAGCAAATTCCCTCCTAGGCGGGGTACAAAGATTTTGACCATTATTTTTGTCGATTTAGGTTTTTTGCAGAAATCGAATCTTTGATATGTTTTCTACATCTACACTAAATTTCATAGCATAAGACTAAGTTTTTCCTATCGAAAATGGAATTTTAAGCACCCTTTGTTGGATCGCAGTCGTCAGTTTCGAGCTTCTTTCGAACGCCGCGCCAATATCCCCAGTGTTGCTACGGCGCAGGGTCTCGCATGCGATTGGCTGGTGCGTCGCATTCATTTACATAAGTCGGCTTTCGGAGACACCAGTTGCAGCGTTCGGGGGAATGCTTTGTCCACGCGTGCACGATTACATGCTCCATTGTTCTTGCTATCGTGGTTTATATACGCTCGCTCTGTAGTGCGTGCTCTTCGTTTGGCTTTCTATCCAAACTATTCTACCGCAATGTTCGACAATGGAAGTGAAACAAAAATCATGTAGCATGACATAATCGTGTGAAAAGAAAACTAGATACTCTCAAATTTGTCTACTTGTACATGTAGTAAAAATTATGACAGCAGACTGATTCAATGGAAGGTAGATGAGAGGAAAGGAGCGGTCACATGTGACTAATTATATGATCGCACCAAACTAACGAGTCGTGTTTGTTTGTTTGTTTTAATTTAATTAGCACCACCGAACAAAGCAACATAATGCATTACGCATGTCTTGTAAAAGCAAAACAAACTGGAAGCGTGACCCTTGCCAGCACTAGCAATTTTCTGCCTTCAAAAGGGTCGCCAAATCAACCACAATGAAAACGCGATTTGTAAATGTGTGGATTCGCCACCGCTCCTGTTACATGCACACGGTCATGGCGTGTGGATGCCATTGCGTAATGCGTGCACCATACACATGAGTACATGTACACCATACGTGCAATTATCGTATTCGCCATCTTGAAAGACGTACTGTAAACAAACCCGAGCGCGCGGAACGCAACATGTTTTCGGCTCCATACGCTGAGCTCCGAGGAAGGTGCCCGGGAAATTTGACTCTCTCAGTGAGCCAATCAGAAGGCGATGTGGTTGCTAAAGGCGGAGCTTAACATCGATTGGCACCATCGTACGGATGGGTGATCCTCCCCTCGCATCGCCGCTCGGACATTGTCTTTGAAAAAGAGGTGAATCTTCAAAGCCTGTTTTCTCGCAATTTTGTCAGGCTAACAAGTTAAAAAGTGCATTTTACTTCTCTTCCTATGCCCACTTATGGTGCCGAAGTATACGAGTGTTATCAATGCAAAGCTTAGGAAATGGGCAATGTGATTCAGTGAAAAAATGAATTTTCAAAATTCCCGACTTTTGCCTGAAACCGTTGTCGCGGGTCACATTTACATGTATCCCCCTATTTTTTCTATAATTGATTTGTATTAATGTGCGAATGTTCCAGCGTACTGCGCCCCTGCCCACGCGTATTTTTGATTTTACACGCCAGAAAGCCATTGAGGGAGGAGGATGGTCGATCTTTGATAGTAACAAAGGTCAGTGTGCGATCTTTGATAGTAAGTCTACTGTAATGTAGTAGACTTACATGGTACTATCAAAGATCGTACACCGACCTTTGCTAACACAATTCCGGAATCCACTCTTCTTAACGTTACATACGGCCGAGCTGCGAAGTTGAGATTGCGTGAAGGATAACTAGGCCAAGGGCCTAGGCTATATACGGCCCAGTCGCTGTACAGCTTCGTCTGGTCGGGCTAGGCCCTACGTAAGAATATAAATCAATGATAGAAAGACCTAGGCCTGCTGTACTGAGATGACACTGAAACCTGATCAAGAGCGATATTACGAAGTTAATGTGTCTCACATTTACATCAAAGCTCATCACACAGCCGAAATATTGACATTGACTTCTATTTTCTAAACGTAGCTATGCACTGAACGGTAGGCACTAGACTCAAGTTAGTACAGCGACCAGCCCGATTTAATATTGTTAGGCCTAGGCCTACTGCTGCTCTGAAGTACGAGTTCAAGTCAGCACTAAGCTCGGTTCATTTTCAGTTCAGAATAAAAACAACTCTCACCAATCTAAATTTTGAAGTCTATCTGGCATTGGTCCTGCGTCACCAGCATTGTCCCCTGGTCTGCCGTGTGGCAAGGGCTCGTACTGCCAATCTCCAGGAAGTCCGTCCGCTTCAATCGGACCGCCCTGGGCCTTCCCCCCTAGTTCGCCCGCAGCGTCTCCCTCCTGCGCCTCGCCGTGCGGCTCGTCATCAACATCTATCTCTCCGACTTCACCAGGGTCATCATCACTAGTTTCATCATCGCTATCATCACTAGTGTATATCACTCAGTTCATCATCGCTTCCACATTCAAATTCCACCAAGAAATCATTCTGATCATCACTGACCTCAAGGTACGATGTCATTATCGAAAAACAAACTTTCAAAACTTTCTTTTCATATGCAAATACCGAGTATAGAAAGTACAACACGCTGATTGTAGCGTTCTGGCTACTCGCAGTAATGGTCCGAGTTGTTACAACTCGCGCATCAAAAACCTCTTTGGCGCGCATGCAAAATTAGTGTGCGCCTCTCAAGCACCTCTAAAAACAATCTTTCAGCGTGTTTCTACAGAGAATCCGATAGACCTAGAATTTGCAAGCGCGTAATCAAACACTACGCTAACGCAGACCGGGTTGTTTCGACAGAAAGCGCATAATCGGAAAGAATCCGATTCTCCATCTGAATGCAGGTGTGACCGGATGTCTGGATAGTTGGCTGGTGCATTGTGGGCCTGGGTAGAGCATCTACTGATGATGCGATCACCGATTGAACTAGTGAAATTGAGTAGGCCTAGGGCCGGCCTAGGTGTGGTACCGCCGGTACAACTCGTTACAAGATTAATTTAGTAGGGCCTAAATACAACCGGCTGTTGGACGATTTTGTCTTCAAATTTTTAATAGAAACTAGTTTTCTACCAGTTCTTTCGTTCGTCAATATTTCACGGATCTTAAAGGTTGGATTTTTATTTTACGGGATTATCACGTGACGAGACAACATCAGTTCGCAGAGACACAGCTTCTGTAAGTTCTATCTAACGTTAGGCCTAACCGTTAGGCCTAGTCTAACATTAACAAGTAAACCTAACTAGTTAGACTAAATAAAGTTAAGCTAAAAAATTATTAACGTTAGGCCTAGTGGTCTAGGGCCTAATTAGGTTAATAAGATTAAATATATAAATTAACGACATTAACGTTAACAACGTGGTCAGCGTCAGGTAGGACTAACGTGTCGTTAGATCTAACACGGAGCTCTAACGTTAGTAACAGTAACGCCTAACGTTAGAGAATTAAGTTTAGACATCTAACGTTACGTTAACGGTAGAATATTCTAACTGTGCTAGATATTCTAACTGTTAGATCTGTTCTTGTCTACTAAAGAGGTGTCTAAAATTAGGCAGACTAGAATCTAGATTCTAGAGTCTAAGTTAACTGTTAAGTGTTAGGCCTAACTTTGTTAGGGTTCGTTTTTCCGAAGGTTTGTTAAAATTAAAGTCTTAAAGAAAAAAAAATGAGAAAGGTTAACGATTTGGAAGGTTCACTTACCGTTACATCTAACGTTAGGAATTCTAGAGAACTAACAGTTAGAAATGCTCTAAGGCCTAACATTTATTAGACCTGATGACAGTGTCAGTGATGGAGTAGGCCTACGGTATATTGTAAGCTGTGTTAACTGTAACTTAGTGTAAGTTAGACCTAACGTTAGGCCTAAAGGCGATTAGACTAACGTTAGATCTAATGTTAGGTTTCTAGACCCTATAACAATAGGTTTATTATTAACATTATTAGATCTCAAATACAATTTATAAAGTTTGTTAGGTACCGGGGTAGGCACCCTGACTAGGCCTATATTTTCTACCTCTAACCGTTTCAGACTTTCTACACCCCTACCTAGCTAGGCCCTAACGTTAGTGGACTCACCTTTTTTCACTTGTGGATTGAGAAAATGTGCTCTAACTTTAGACTCTAAATGTTTCGATAAATGAATGTTTGAATTTCCTTTCATTTTCGGACTAACGAAACGTCGTACAAAGGACAAGGTAGTGAATACCAAGAACCATATTTCTTTGTCGAATTAACGAACCTTATAATAGTATTAGTAGTACCGAACCTCTGGAATAACGACAAAAAGTTCGTAAAACAAACCCTAACACTAACACGTTAGTTTGCTAGACTATTTGTAATTTTCCGAACTAACAGTTAAGTAAAAGCATCATTCATGTACATCTCACACGTATAGAGTCTAATTGTCAATTCATGTAACGGATGTATTGCCTTGGTTTTAAAATTGTGTAAAAATAACACCCATGTTCGTGTTTCTTTTTTAATTCAGAGTATTTTCTTTACAAGTGAGTCAAATCTCAGGCAAATTGTGACTATTAATAGGTTTGGTGTGGGACGGGTTGGGGACACCTAACTATGAAACGTTAGAATTACTAGCAGCAGCATAACATGAAAAGTCATGGCCGTATGTCACTGGTGATTGTCTTCCGGGTCAGTATCGGATAATTGAACCTGGCATATTTCTACAGCGCTGACACTGGAAACTGCCCCGGAAAGAACTACCTCATTAGACGGTTAAGATAATCGGAATCGGTATCGGAATCTGCATCGGAAAGAAACCGTTACTGATGCGTTTCTACTCAGGCCCCTCTATCGGATACAATCCGATAGACCCGGAATTTGGGGTTCTGTAGAAACACGCTGAAAGACGCTTGAAAAACAACAACAAAAACTTCAAACAGCGTGTTTCTACAGAGAATCCGATAGACCTAGAATTTGCAAGCGCGTAATCAGACAGTGCGCTAACGCAGAACCGGGTTGTAATTGTTTCTACAGAAAGCGCATAATCGGATTGAATCCGATTCTCCACCTGAATGCAGGTGTGAGCGGATGTCTGGAAAGTTGGCTGGTGCATTGTGGGCCTGGGTTGAGCATCTACTGATGATGCAGTCACCGATTGAACAAAACTAACTGAGCACAGGGCCTGCCCTGGGCCGGCCCGGCCTAACGGTGTGGGTGCAAGTTACAACCGGCTGCTGGACGAATTTGCTTTCATCTAACTTAACGTTAGGGCTCCTGCTGTAACGTTAGCTCCAACGTTTGTATGGATTAGAAACTAGTTTTCTACCAATTCTTTGGTTCGTCAATTTTTCACGGATCTTTGGATTTTTATAACTGGATTATCACATGTGACGAGACAACATCACTCATCAGTTCACAGAGACACAGCTTCTGTCGCGTGTGAGTTCTGTAAGTTCTATCTAGATTCTAACTAACGGTTAGAGTAGAAGTAGAACCTCTACTCAACTGTTGGGCTAGGCCCTATGTTAGGCATATTTCTAGTCTAACATTTAACGTTAACAAGTTATGATAAAAAATGATTAGATTAGGGCCTACACGTTTTAGGCGTAGTAGGCCATAGGGCCTAACTTAGAGTCGTTAGGCCCTACTTGTTAGACTATTCATGTTTAATTTCCACATAACATTAGGTTCTACTTGTCTTTAGGCCTAGCGTTCGGTCGTTAGATTCTAACGTATAAAGGCCGACGTACTTTTACTATAAACGTTAAAGGGGCCCTGAAATCCAATTTTATTTGAAAACATCAGTTTTGCCGTGAAACAATCTCTAATGTTACAAGGGTGGTTCTAAGAAACATTCCATAGGCTCTATTTTTTAACATTTTTTTTCTATTTTTCTTGAGATTACTTGGGAACGCCCACAAAAAATCCTTCAAAAGTAACATGTTAATCAATAGTTTTAACGTTAACGTTAACAGTTAGATCCAGTCTAACCGGTTAAGTATTATTCTAATATGAGTTGATGTCATCTGTCAATCATTGCTGAAGTACAGAAAATGGGAAATGTTTAACAAAAGACATTTGGAATGCACCTTCCTCTCGACTCAGCATAACTTAAGAAGTTGCCTGTTTCTATCATAATATTATCATTGTGACTAACAAAAAACATGGCTAGGGAAGGTGTAACTGTTATTCCAAATCTAATGTCTTTTGTTAAACATTTCAGTACTTTAGTCTTTACCAATGACTGACAGATGAGGTCATCTCAACAATAATATTGATTAGAAATTTCTTAACGTTAAAGTAGTAGATCTAGAACTAGTTTGGAAGGTGTTTTTTTTTTTTTGTGGGCGTTCCCAAGTAGAGTCTAACTGGTTAATCTGAAGAATAAAAATAAAAAGTCGTTAAAAATAAATGGAATGTTTCTAACGTTACATATTCGTTTCACCACAAAAGTGATGTTGAGAACTTGAGGGTATTTTAAATCAACACAAATCAACATGCATTTGAATTTCAGATTGACAAACCCTATAGACCCTAGTAGTAACGAACCTTTAGAATAACGACAAAAAGTTCGTAAAACAAACCCTAACACAAGTTTGCTAACTGCTAATGCTAGACTTTAGAATTGACTTTGTCTTTTCCGAACAAAAAAGTATTAGGCCTAGAATATCTATTTAGACCCCTATGTGCATCTCACACGTATTGTTAGCGCTAACGCTAGTACTGTTATAGTATTGTCTATTAGAATGTAACAAGTTAGTCGTACTCGTAGAACTAGTACTACTAGTGTAGTAGGCCCTAGAGTTTCTATAGGTTCTAGTAGTTCTAACTGCTAGACCTAGCTCGAATCTAACGTTAACTTTTACTAGAACCTAGTGTTGTTGCCTTGGCTTGGTTTTAAAATTACAGCGCAACTGTGTTAAAATAACATCCCTAATATACCCCTGTTCGTGTGTCTTTTCTTTATGTTAAAATTCAGAGTATTTTCTTTACAAGTTTGTCAAATCTGAGGCAAATTGTGACTAGTAACGTTAGAACCTGATACTCGGACGTGTTGGAGACACCCAACTAACGTTAGATAGATAGCTGCAGCATGCATGCAAAACAGAAAAGTCATGGCCACATTACCGTACATACGTGTAGGTCCTATTTCAAACTGGTTATTGTCTTCCGGGTCAGTATCGGATTATTGAACCTGGCGTGTTTCTACAGCGCTGACACTGGAAACTGCCCCGGAAAGAACTACCTCATTAGACGGTTAAGTTAAGCGGAATCGGTATCGGAATCTGCATCGGAAAGAAACCGTTACTGGTGCGTTTCTACAGCCCCCTCTACAATCCGATAGACCCGGAATTTGGGGTTCTGTAGAAACACGCTGAAAGACCGCGCGTCTCAGCAACTGAGGTGATGTGCGTATACTAGTAGGCTTGAGGACCGCGCGCTGTCCATTTGTTTTGTACAGGATTAGCACGCACTTTCCTGTCTGCTCAGTAAGGCCTCGTTTGGTACCCGCAGTATTATAGAGTACAGGATGAACATAGCGATCACGAACTGTGTGTAAATTGTCTGAAATAGGGTCGAGTTTTCCCTGAGACCGAGTTAGTCTGGAGCCTTCTGGAATAAAAGTCGGTCTACCGACTTTTATTATTTTTCTCAAAATACTCCAAAATGACTCATCATTCCGGCAAACCGCGTCAGCCAGGTAAGTTTCTTTGTAGACTCTATGAAATGGTGCCAGACGGGTTCTCAAGCCCTTTCCAGGGCCGGTATTCCATAAAGACAAATTGCTTAAGTTTAAGCAATTTGTCTTAGATTTTTGCTTAGCTAAGAAAATTGCCCTAACGGTATTCCATAAACTGTAAGGCATTTTTCTTAAGTCGGGCGATTTGGCTAAGCAAAAATCTTAAATTCTGATGACGTCATAAGCAAGATATTCATGTCATTACTGTTCTTCTTCTTTTTCTGGTTAAGTCTGCCTCCTTCAATAGCCTGAAGATTCTTGCAGACTGGTGCTATTTACATTATAGTACAATTTATTTACAGATATTTACAAGCACATAGAAAATTTGACGAAAACAACTAGCCACTGTGATCAACCGTTAGACGGTTTCGAAATGATCCCACAGATGGTGCAGAAACAATGTCTGACGACAGGGAATTCCAGTTCCTTACAGTTCTTGGGAAGAACGAATGGCGATGCGATTCAGTTCTCGAATATGGTACCTGATAGGAGTGTGGTTGCGAGGCTCTCGTTAACTGAGTAGCCTGTTTGATAATATAGTCCTGTGCTGAAAGAGGAGTAAGATTATTGTGTACTTTGTACATCATGATTAACCTGTCATTTTTTCTGCGCTGTTCCAGAGTGGTCCAATCAAGTTCTTGTAGCATTTTGGTGACACTTGAGGTGTTATGGTAGCGATTTAAAGTGAATCGCGCAGCTCTTCTCTGGACCATTTCCACTTGGTGGATTAGCTTCTTGGTGGATGGGTCCCAAACTGTAGAAGCATACTCAACAATTGGTCGAACCAACGTTTTGTAAGCTGTGGCTTTAACATCAGAAGATTTTATGCGAAGATTGCGTTTTAGAAATGCAAGCACGTTATTGGCTTTATTGACAGTATTATTGATGTGTTGGGTCCACTTCAAATCAGAAGTAATGGTTACACCTAAGTACTTCACGGATTCAACAGATTCAAGAGGGGCGTTATTTAGATGATACACGTGTTGCACCTTACTTCTTTTCCTGGATATTGTCAAAAACTTGCACTTATCTGTGTTCAAATCCATCATCCATTTTTTCGCCCAGTCACCAATTTTGTCTAGGTCCTCTTGAAGAATTTGCGTATGATGTTGATTGTCGATGATCATGTAAGAAATTGCATCATCGGCAAAAAGGCGAACCTTTGACGCGAGACCATCAGGCATGTCATTGATGTAAAGCAGAAAGAGGCAAGGCCCAAGAACCGATCCCTGAGGCACTCCAGATCCTACCGCTACTGAAGAAGATTTCATACCATCCAAAACAACCCTCTGACTTCTTCCATTGAGAAAACATTGAATCCATTTCAGATTTTTCCCCCTGATACCGTAGTAGTCCAGTTTACGTAAAAGCCGCTCATGTCCAACCTTGTCAAAAGCTTTTGAAAAATCCATGACTATAACATCCGTTTGACGACCTGCATCCAAGTTCCTTTGTAAATCGCTTGTGAAACCAAGTAATTGTTGTTCACATGACATGTTCTTACGGAAGCCATATTGTAGGGGAAAAATGATGTTATTTTCGTCCCCGTGCTTCATAATTTTGCTGGCTAAAACGTGTTCCATTAGTTTACAGCAAATACATGTCAGCGAAATGGGGCGGTAGTTTACAGGAGTAGATCGATTACCTTTCTTGTAGACTGGTACAACATTTGCTTCACGCCAATCATTTGGTATTTCACTTAATTCATATGACAACCGGAATATATTGCAAAGAATTGGAGCCAGAATTTTTGCCAGCTGCTTCAAGACTCGTGGAGTTATACCATCCGGTCCAGGGGCCTTGTATGTCTTCAAACCACAAAGAAACTTCTCTACACCCTTTGATGTAAACAAAATATCCTCCATTTCTTCAAAGTCTGAGGTTTCCTGTAGTAAGTCATTCGGTATGGGAGTTTCCTTGGTGAAAACGGTTTTGAACTGTTGGTTCAATGCTTCAGCTTTTGCAATTGGATCAGTGATCGTAATACCATCACTTTTCAGTTCCCTTATTCCTGTATTATCAGTCCTGTTGTGTTTGATGAAGCCCCAAAATCTCTTCATACTCTCAAACTCTGTGGTATCTTCATCGATAGAAAAAAGAGATTCCACATAATTCCAATAAGCCCTCCTTAGCTCCTGTTGCAATGATTTCTTAACTGCTTTCAACTCTTCCTCCAATTAAAAAGGGACTACCCCGTGGTTTCTCAATTTCATGTTCCGACTTTTTTTGTTCAACCTATCTCTCCTTTTGATCAACCTTTTAATCTTGTTTGAAATCCAAGGTATGTCATTCTTTTTGGATGTCATCTTATGTGGAACAAACTCTGTCATTCCCTTCTCTATTCCATTCTTGAACATAACCCAAGCCTCATTCACTGAGCAAAAGTCAAGCTTATCTTCAATTTCCTTGCCTACACCTTGCATGAAATCAGCAAATTTCTCCCAATCCGCTTTGCTGTAGATGTTGATTTTCCTTCTTACTAGCTTCTGGCGAGTTGGACAACCAGCAATCGTGAGAATTGGGCAATCATGATCTGAAATGCCTGGTACAACTGAGACATCAGTGACTAACGTTGAATTATTTACTAGGAATAGATCGAGGACGTTTTCTTTCGCGAGCAGCTGTTCGCGAGCAGCTGCCCCGCGGTGAAAGTCTATGTATTTTACGTGTTTAAGCAACAATCGCAACTACCCTAACCACGCATGGAAAAAGATGTAGGCCTAATGCACACTTTTTCAGAGGCTTTTTTTTTTTTAATAGGAGCAACGTCTTCATATTACTCTAGGTCTCACAGTGTCTCTGTGCAACACTATGAATGTCAGCAAACGGCCTACTTATTTAGGCAACCTAGACCTAACAGTTACGTGTTGTTTTGGATCTTTTCGGCCAATTCGTAGGTCCTACGGCCTTTTTCGTGAGACTCACACCGCAATCACATCACACCACATTTCAAGTACGACACCGAGTGAACATCATGAAATCAAGGGAATCAAAATCAAAGCGAGTAGTACTTATGTTTACACCCTAACGTTACTAGGGTCAGATAACTTTAAAAAGTATTTAGTATTCCGTACTCACCGATCCGGTAGAGCCGGAATGGACGCTTTGTGACAGTACTCGCCTGACTCAATACACAAACTGTGATCGCCGCACGTGTGTACACGTCTACGTCTAGTGTAGTAGGGGGTTGTGGCATAAACGTAGACTTACTAAGTATCCGGCAAAGAGGTTCTATATGTAATAGAGTAAGCGCCAAAGAGGTTCTATATGTAATAGAGTAAGCGCTCACCATTCAGTGCGTACAAATGAAAACGGGGCCAATTGAATAGTGGCGCGCGCGCACGAAAGAGGTCGACTACCAGAAGCCTGAACCCGGAAGTGCCTATAGTAATACACGTAAAGTACAGCTTCGAAGATGGGGTTGGGTTGGAAAAATCATTCTAATTTTAAGGAAAATCAATATTTGTCCATATGCCTCCGGATTTTATAAGTGAGATACATTCTCAACACAGTATACGTGTTTTGATGAAAAAGGACTTGCTCTAATGTGTCAAATATGTGCCTTAACATGAAGCCAAAATTGCCAAACAGGCATTCATGCATTCATACTACATATAAAGACTGCAGAAAGGTACAGTGTATACTCTTTGGTATGGGAGTACTGATTTCACATAATATACGTCACTTAGAAACATCAGACACACATACAACACACACTCCCACACGCATACAGCACACACTCCCACACACACACACACCCACAACAAACACACACATACGCACACATACACACCAAACCACATTTTTTTAATTCCAACACACATACACACATACACACACACACACAACACACACAGTGTGTTTTGTGTGTGTGTGTGTGTGTGTGTGTGTAGGAATTTGAAAAAAAAATGTGGTCTGGTGTGTACATGTGTGTGCGTATGTGTGTGGGTGTGTGAGTGTGTGTTTCCTGTGGGTGTGTGTGGGAATGTGTGTTGCATGTGTGTTGGAGTGGGTCTGATGTTTCTAAGTGACATACATTATGTGAAATCAGTACTCCCATACCAAAGAGCATACACTGTACCTTTCTGCAATCTTTTTTATGTAGTATGAATGCATGAATGCCTGTTTGGCAATTTTGGCTTCATGTTTAAGGCCATATTTGACACATTAGAGCAAGTCCTTTTTTCATCAAAACACGTATACCGTGTTGAGAATATATCTCTCTTATAAAATCCGGAGGCATACGGACAAATATTGATTTTCCTTAAAATTAGAATGATTTTTTTCTAACCCTACCCCATCTTCGAAACTGTACTTTACGTGTATTACTATAGGCACTTCCGGGTTCAGTCTTCTGGTAGTCGACCTCTTTGAAAATGGCGGCGGGTCGTTCAATTGGCCCCGCTTCTGTATGCGAGCGCACGCTCTATTAAATATATAGAACCTCTTTGGTAAGCGCTCACCATTCACAGTGCGTACAAATGAAAACGGGGCCAATTGAACAGTGGCGCGCGCGCACGAAAGAGGTCGACTACCAGAAGCCTGAACCCGGAAGTGCCTATAGTAATAAACGTAAGGTACAGCTTCGAAGATGGGGTTGGGTTGGAAAAATCATTCTAATTTTAAGGAAAATCAATATTTGTCCATATGCCTCCGGATTTTATAAGAGAGATACATTCTCAACACAGTATACGTGTTTTGATGAAAAAAAGACTTGCTCTAATGTGTCAAATATGTGCCTTAACATGAAGCCAAAATTGTCAAACAGGCATTCATGCATTCATACTACATAAAGATTGCAGAAAGGTACAGTGTATACTCTTTGGTATGGGAGTACTGATTTCACATAATATTTATGTCACTTAGAAACATCAGACACACATACAACACATACAACACACACTCCCACACACACACACAACAAACACACACATACGCACACACACGTACACACCAAACCACTTTTTTTTCAAATTCCAACACACACACACAACACTTTTTTGTTTTTCAATTTCAACACGCACACACACACACACACACAATGCGTATGTGTGTGTTTGTTGTGAGTGTGTGTGTTTGTTGTGGGTGTGTGTGGGAGTGTGTGTTGGAGTGTGTGTTGTATGTGTTGCATGTGTTGTATGTGTGTCTGATGTTTCTAAGTGACATATATTATGTGAAATCAGTACTCCCATACCAAAGAGTATACACTTTACCTTTCTGCAATCTTTTTTAATGCATGAATGCCTGTTTGGCAATTTTGGCTTCATGTTAAGGCACATATTTGACACATTAGAGCAAGTCCTTTTTTCATCAAAACATGTATACAGTGTTGAGAATGTATCTCTCTTATAAAATCCGGAGGCATATGGACAAATATTGATTTTCCTTAAAATTAGAATGATTTTTCCAACCCAACCCCATCTTCGAAGCTGTACTTTACGTGTATTACTATAGGCACTTCCGGGTTCAGGCTTCTGGGAGTCGACCTCTTTGCTAATGGCGGCGGGTCGTTCAAGATTGGCCCCGCTTCTATATGCGAGCGCGCGCTCTATTACATATAGAACCTCTTTGGTATCCGGGCGGCTATGTGCGTTCCTCTAGCTGCGCGCTCCACTCCGCCGCTAATGCGCGCTGAGAAGGAGGTCGAGGCCCACGAGGGCTCGCATATACGCGCAACACATACCCCCCCCCCCCCCCGATTCCCCCGTGGCCCATGGCCCACCGAGTTTCTACCGTATTGTTACTGTGCAAGTTCCCACAAGACGCACACGAGACGCTTCGTCAAACCTTGAACTCATTTCATTTAGATTACTGATTACTGATGAACTTCTTTATTTAGCAAAAAGATGAAAAATCATGAGCTAAAGCCGCCATCTTTTCTACATTGTTATGCTACACCTATAATTTTTTTTTTTCTTACTGGAACCCAAGTAATAGCTGTCTTAAATTTAGGGTAAATTTCTTAGACAAATGTCGTTATGGAATACCGACGGCACATTTTAAAGAAAATATTCTTAGCCAGCAAGCCGAAATCTGTCTTAGCTAAGACAAAATTCTTAGCAAAATTCTTAGCAAAATGCTAAGACAAATTCTTAGCCAATTTTTATGGAATAAGAACTTAAGCTAAGAATTTTATCTTAGCTAGAAAATAAGCAAAATGGCTTAGATTTTCTGACTTAAGCATGCTTATCTAGTTTATGGAATACCGGCCCAGAACTTTGTTTTCACTTTAACCACACCACACCACACCAAACCATACTACTGACGCGCCAAAACAATGGGCAAAGAGAAGCGCGCGCAGGCTGTGAATAGAAAAGGGCGCTGTGTGACCCAGTTTGCAGGTTTTGCTGCTATTTCGATCGGCTATTAGCGGGATAATTCTGTACGTGTGAACGGTTGCAAAAAACTCGAGATTCCGATCGCTATCGCTATCCCGCTAATTTGGAGCGTGTGAACGGTTGCCAAAAATCTCGAGATATGAAGCGCGATCGTCATCCCGCTATTGTGTACGTGTGAACCCGGCTAGTGTATTATTGTTATGCACAGTACACGTTTACTGTCATTCCGCGAAGTACGTTCAACTCTCCACTCAGAGAATTACACATACACATTCGTCATACAAATACCTAGCTCACTCTCTCTCCCTCTCTCTCTCTCTCTCTCTCTGTCTCTTTCCGCGCCAACCCTCCAACCTCTGATCCCCTTCTTTCGCCCCGTCTCTCACTCTGAACTCTGACTCTCCTTGCATGGTCCTATAATAAAATGAATGCATGTATTAGTCTAAGGAATTAGAAACGTTTTCTATCAAAAATAAACCGGGAATCAACCACCTCCATGTTTCTTATGCTGTGTGGAACACGGAATTCAAGACTGGGTTCATGTTTTTCGTTCGGTGTGAAACTTTCGCGAATTAAAGCTCACGTCCTTTTTCGCGGTGTAAACATGACAAATCATCCGCGAAAATATTTTGCTACAGGCGTTCAATGCATAGTGTATAGAATCACGCGCATTTTGTTTTCGCAAATCTTGGCTCCCTGCGAAATTTGCGAAAGTTTCTTGAAAGTGAAATTCAGCACTTATACCATTAAAAAAGATGAATGAAATTAAAAAAAAAATTCAAAGGGCTCTTAGTCTAATATCAAAGAGTACAGGTCCTGAGGGATCATATTTCGAAATTTGGTGATTTCATCCGCCCTGTAATGGTATATGTGACCCTGCACCACAAAACAAACAAAAAGTCGCCAGACATGAATTTTTATAGGTAAGACCATATTCTGAAAAAGCAGACCTTAAGCTTTAAAATGATGTATAACTCAAATCAAACGGACTCTCCTAATCTATCTAAATATTGGAAAGAAAGCACAAACTCAAGAAAAGTGTGAACTGAGAAAAGAGGCTCTGAAGTACTGTGTCTATTCAAGCGCTTAATCTTTACCAAACCGTGCTGGCTGTGCGATGAATGGGACAAAAAACAGGAAGTAAACCACCCGAGTAACAACCATAAAGGGATTATCAGATTAAACTGAAATTACGCATGCCTCATTAACACATTCTGTCCATATTTAATGCCAACTTTCATAACAGTAGCCTTATCCTTTCAAAAGTTATTAGAGTTGAAAGTGAAGAGTGTGTACAAGGTTTTTCAGAAATGAAAAAGGGACTTGAAAGACACATCTAATCACACTATTCTACCAAAAACACACTTTTCCACCCGTTTCATGACCCCAAGTTTTAGCATAATGTAAAAGAAGACTTGCTCTTTCAGAAAATATGAAAAAGTCAAGATCGGCTAGGTTGACCAATTTCACTTATTTTCAGTCCTCACGCAAAATCAGTGTGTGCGATTTTTTGTTTGTTTTGTGATGCACGGTCGCATATAGTATTGTTAGTATAGTATTGGTTGAGATGAAGATTGGGCTTTTAACTTTTTTTACGAGATACCAAGAAAACACTTATGAAAAAGTGCAGAGCATACCATTCCCGCCTTTTGTCGAGATGATCTTTTTTCGTTATCTCCGCCGTTTCAAAACCAATTTTCATCAAATAAACGTTGAATTATTCTTGGAATTACATGCCCTCTCATCTTTCATAAGAGGTTTCGCATTATCACACCAAAAACAAAAAGAAAATGTTAGAAATTAAGTATACTGTCCCTTTAAGCAACCTAACTAAGAGTATTTTTCACGACTTTAAATGACAACATTTTAGATTTTAAGTCGAAGGCAGTCAGATTCAGTCACATTCGACTGATCGAAAATGAATTTGAACGCATTACAAAAAGTGCGGTGACATCCTCCGTAGGAAATGAGCGTTTTTAAATGCACCGCGCAGAGCGCACAATCAGGTATAGGACATTTACACGGACTCTCAACTTTACGAACTCATACCTCCCAGAATATGTCTTTTTGCTTAAATGCACCTGGTTCTTATGAAAATTTAGATTTCAAACTTGCTCTACATACCTCATTTGTAGAGTTTTGTGAAAATTTTACATCGGTACCTTTCGAGTTGAAAGTTAGGTGTCATTTCTCACTCAAACGCAATCAGCTCTACGACAACACGCAATTTTACATTGACGGCGCGGTGTGCCAACTGTGAGCCTAAAGACCATTTTGGAAGGGTTATTTTACTGCCATACCTCTTGTTTCTGTACATTGCATCTGCCTAGTGAGTTGCAGCAAATACTCACGTGTATTTATACTGAGTTTGGAGGAATTTCGTGAAACTTCGCCATCGGTACCTTTTTAATATCCATAAACCTAGTCAGTTTAGCCCCGAGTGAGCAACCCACCAATATGTTCATACACTAAAGCAATGGCGCGTCCCTGCGTGCTTCTCACTTCAATACGCTACGCTGATTGACTAAATGTCATTGGCCCATTGGTCGCATCGGGTCAACGCGTGATCGTGACGTAGCGCGTATGCAAATTCGTGACGTGACAATAGGTGCGAGCGTCTTTATTACTATTTAGATTTATTTTGATACATTAGCTCAATGTAGCATTTGCGGCGCGTGATTGCATCATTAATATGTATTATTCTTTAACGCTCAACGCACTGTGATTGGTGGTATGCAAATGACGGATCTACGTCATAGCTCATTATCTGTTTGTCACCGTTTGCGTGTAGACTTTTTGTAATGGACTAAACGGTCTCGTAATGCCCAGACCATCAAAGTTGAACGATCGAAATAGACTGCAAAAACCTACATTTTGTGCCTTACATAAATTTTACTACATTGACAGGTTTTTCCCGCCCAAATTTATCACATTTACATTCGATATGATATGAGCAGTCAAGATTAGTTGAACTTGAATGATCACCGAAATCAACATTTGAAAAAGGAAACTAGTTGATTCAATTCAATCATCGTGCGATTTCATTAGTTACTAAAATAAACGTGCAAAACGGACATTTAAATTAAAAATGCAATTGTGATGCATTCAAATTCGCATTAGAACCGCCGTGAAGAACGTTAATGAATTCAAATAAACGATAACGCAGATATTTACAAATTATGGGCATTATCTTTCGTCGTTGCTTATGTTCTATGTAGTTACTCTTCTGTTTGAATATGCAAACAGAAGATACACCTTGAAAAGGGACTTTTGCCTTATACTATATAGCAAATAGCTCGTATAGCTCCACTTTATGTAATCCTACATTTCATTTATACGACTTAAGCGGCTACTACAGAGTAGAATACAGGCCTAAAAAGTATACATGCATGAATACGGAGAGAATTAGTGGGTGAAGCATTTAACAGTCACCAAAACTATTGGCGATACTCTTAGATGAAACAGATTTACAGCTGAGTCGATTGTGGCACATATCATTGACACATGGGAGGTAGGAATGAAATAAAGAATGTAACATGGATGCAGGACGATGGTAATTCCCTAAATGTTACATCCGTACTGTTAGCATGCACTCTGAAAAAAAAGTTGGGCAAAAATATGCCCAACTTTTAACCAACGCAGGGCAACATACTATCCAAACAACAATTGGTTGAATCTGCCCAACTGATGTTTGGGTCATGACTTTGCTAATCGCCCTTCAGCTTTTGACCAATCAGACTTTACCCAACATTGCAATTTCTCAACCGTTGGTAATATTTTGAGTTGGGTAATCATTATTTGCCCAAACAATTTTACCCAATTAGATTGTGCCCATTTGTCTAACGGTTTAGTAAGTTTTAGTAAGTATGTCAAGTCATTGTTGATATCCAACCTATCATAATGTACAACTAGTCGTAAAGCCTATACATACAAGTACATCTATTAGGCTTAGCCCATCTACATCCTAGACGTAGTTAGTACCAGGGATATTTTCATTCACATATATAGGGCCATTAAGTTGTAATGCTTTAAGACATGAGGCACGGTCAGATTGGCAAAAGATCGCCAAGTTTAAGATCGCGATCTTTAAGATCTCGAAGTTTTGCCAGTGTGACCGCAAACTTCCCGCGAAACTTCTCGCGAAACTTTTCGATCTGTTTGCGGGCGTTGTCTCCGAAGCGCGAGGCCATTGTCATGTTCAGATGTGCATTGTTACATCACAATCACTAGCCATCGGACGGCGCACTCTTTCTTGCGCGCGTACGAATGGCCCAAACTTCGCGATCTTAAACTTCTCGATCTTTTGCCAGTCTGACCGCGCCTATTGTTACCATGTAGATTACACTTTTATTATAAAAATATGAAGATACCTCGTCAGAGATACACGTTGAAATTGTGAATATCACGGAAATAATTATATAATATTGACTGGCCTCGAGGGAGATACCAGAAAATATTCTTTCAGTGCGGGCAATATTTATCTGGTATCTCCCTCAACGCCAGTCAATATCATAATTATTACCTATCCCCTAGGTAAAATAAGAAAATATGTGAATACGGCTATACACTAGATCAAGCCACATTTGACTACCAGTAGATCATCAACATGCTTGTCGAATAATTGAAAAATTGTTCATCAATGTATATCATTCAACTCCAATTTCAAAGATACAATGTTGTTGTAACAGGCGAACTTCAAACATCTGAACGCTTTTACACTTTATTTTTACTTCTGTTTAAATTTGGAGAGTTGTAAAACTGATGGTCACTCTGCAATTATTGAGCCCAAAATTAATGGACTAGTCATTGTTTGACGCGTAGTGTTGCTGTAAGTGGTCGACCTTGTATGAGTTGATTTATCAGCGTTCTTCTGCGGTGCGTGTAACCGACACCCAGCGACGTCCTGGAATGTTTTCTTTTCGTGGTCGATCGGAATGTTCATATTTAAAGCAGGGAGGTGGGGAGAGAGATCCCACTCTTTCTCTTCCCACCTCTCTGTGTAAAGTGAATGGTGAAAACAGGAAGATTGCACTGTTTGCACACATTGTCTAGTGTACGGTACGGTGTGTGTAACCGACACGCAGCGACGTGGCGAAAACCGGCAGAGGCGAACGAATATTGCCTGCTGACCTTTAACCCTGCAAAATAACAACTGCTGACCTTTAACCCTGCAAAATATCAACTGCAATTGCCTCGCAAAACTACCTCGTATAGGTAATATTCAATAAATGTCTAATAAATTTCAGACATTTCAGAGTTTATTGAAATCATTAAAAAACACAGAATTTTACAATATTTTATCTTTTTCACGAAGAAAATTTGAATAACTGATGAATATTCATGAACAAAAACAAAACAGTAGAAACCAATAGAAACCAACTGGTAGTAACTGGTATCAAAATGTCAATGTTTTAGTTATTGGGTTTTAATCTGGAATGAGTGGTACGCAAGTCCAGTCAGGTATATGGGTTTCAAATTGTGTCATCTAACTATTTGCACACGAACCGACACACACACGCACACAATCACACACGCACACACACACACAACACAAACTAGCAACATTGTAGGAGTATCCTGTAGTTTGCTCCCATAGACGGATACTCCCACAATGTTGATTTTTTAACCCTCCGGTGTTGACGGAATAAGGGAAACATAAGAAAATTATGTCAAAATACGTCCACAATGAAGCTCTTGCTTTTATATATAGATATAGATATATATATACATATATATATATATATATATATATGAAGAGTTTGTTTGCAAAAACCGATAAGTCCATATTTGTCAAGTGGAGATATTTGCGATTAAAGGTCAAGAAAAATAATGAGAATAATAAGAAAATGTTTGATTCTTTTGACCATAACTTCAAAAATATACCTTTATATGTAGTGACCAATATATCATTTAAAAGGTTTGTGTTGTACTTTATGACAGAGACCGTACTTGAAAATCTTCAAAAATGGACTTATCGGTTTTTGCAAGCAAACTCTTCAAATATATATATATATATATATATATATATATATATATATATATACTGTATATATAGACAGAACCATGTGTGTGTGTGTTTTCCCCTTCCCATTCCTAAAACGGAGAACACCCTATAGTGATTCTTGGTACCCCCTACAAAATCGTAAGGTTTGGCCATCCTTCCATACGTATATAGGCCTCTACCACACACACACACCGTCACATACTAGTACATAAACACATACACGCGTACGCGCACAGACTTTATTACTTGTCCATGAAAATTTACCAACTTAGTTAGAAAGGAACGATACAAAATTACCCAAGTACTGGTAAGAAATACCCGGGCTTAATGTGCAAAGTAATGTTGGTAGATTATATAAGGCGAATTTCAACCCTATCAGTTGCCCAACATAAATTACCCAACACGCAAAGGAATGCATCACTTACACAAGAGTGGGGCAAAAAGTACCCAACTCTCCATTACCAATTCTGCTGTAATATTCGCCCAATATTTAAGTAAAAATAATTGTCCAATGTTGGTTTAATCACCTTAAATCTCAGTTGGGCGATAATTATTGCCCAGAATGAGGATTTTTTTTTCCAACCAACAATTACCCAACTAAATTTACCCAATATTTTAAGAGTGTGGTTAGTGGATAGATTGAAAGTAGAAGCAAGGTTGACAAGGGAAAATAACATCGTATACATTACAAATGAAATCAACTGATAGCATGTAAATTTGCGATGGAAATAAATGTTATAATCCAGTATATTACCACTGATTACAGTGAAATCAAGGACGCGTGAGACGCGTATCTAGAAACCTGTTTATCTGAATTGAAATTAAACATTTAAAATGCGAAACTGTGAACTTGTAAATGAAAATAAATTGGTACTTGGGAAAAATTGAACGTCTATCCAGCAGACGAGGGAGATGAATGCCAACCTTAAGTCGTTCAATTCAATGAATTTCTCCCAAACTAAATGAAATAGAATCTGAAAAGAATGACATGAAATGAAATTGAATGCTGAAAGAATTGAAATGGACCATTAGACTAGAGCAGTGACTAAAATCTCTAGAATATTATAGAATTTGCCCGCCTTTTCAATGATTCGAATGCAAATCTGATTAGATTGGGGGGGGAACAAATTCATTTTCTACATCTTTTGTTTTCGTAACTGTGTTTCGTCATTTTTCGTCACTGACACTTTGTACAAAACGATTATATTATTACTATGGAGGCTACATTCTACAAACGTTTGCAATTTAGTATAAGGTCTCTTATATTACATGTTAGTCATACATGCATTTCCTCATACATTTGTTTAATTCCATTCCAATTGACTGTCTTGCGTTAAAGGTCCAGTTTACCTTTGGGAACAGTGATTTAAAACATTTTCAAGATATGGCACTTACTGCATATGCGTAGATCGGTTGTACCACAAAACATCCTATCATTTGGAATTTTCGCGATAAAGCCTAAAATATAAGGAGATATCTGTATTTTTCTCAATAAACCGTAACTGTAGACAGTTTAGTCTGGAAATATTGTTATTATAACATTTGTTTACATTTTGTATATTTAAAAATGCTAAACGTCGATTTTACTGAATCAAATTTTTAAGTGGTTGTTTCTATCAATAAATCACATTTTCGAACTATTTTCAAGCACTAATGCTAGGTTTTTGTTTCATCTGCAAATGGTAAATAATAATGCCTTTAAACTTAGCTATACCTGTACTATGTCATAATCGTGGGATGAACCTGACAGTTTGTTTTGATCTTCATCGTTCGTTAGTTCGTTTTTTTATTCCTTAGGGTTTCTTTTCTTTTCTGTTTTTTTCTAGGGGCTGCTACGACACTATGTCTTCCAAGAGCTTTGAATTCGTCTTTTTCAATGGAAATTTACTTGCTGCCGGAGCAGTATCCAGCGTCATCGGAAAGGCAGGAGCTCTGTATTTTGTAAGGAATAATTCATTTCGCATTTTGCGATGCAATCAAGTTTACATCAGAAAATAATAATTCTACCAAAAGAACAGAGAGGAAACTGAAAGCAACGAATCTTAAGCTATGCATGGAACTATCGAACGATTGTTTTCTTTGCTGTTGAAATGAAATCTAGCTTTAAAACAACTTGAAGACAAGTGATAAAATTCACGATTCCATGCTAAGTGGTTTGGGAGATATAAAACTTTACTTCGCAATTTTTAACTGCGTGTAAGCTGAACAGTAAAGACTTGGTAGATTTACTGAATTAAATCAGTGAAAGCTAATATGAGGACTTTCATCTTCTCGAATTCTCGAATTCAAGTAAAACTATACCACTTGAAATGCTATGACCATGTATTATACTGTAAAACTTGACAGTCTTGTTTGTTTTTTTCTTTCCCTCCCTCTCTCTCTCTCTCTCTCCCTCGCTACTCACCTCAGTCCATCTACCTCGAGCTTTTTGGAATCGTCGTAAACGTTTCGTCTCCTGTTTTGTCCGTGAAAGATTATTGTGGCAAAATAGAAGGCATGAATAATATGACGATTTCAGCCCTATTTTGGCAATTTACGCAACATGAAGGTGAGAAATAACCCAATACATTTACTGTCAATTCTTACTCTGCTCATTTTACCTAATGTTCCCGAATTACCTCCGTCAACTAGTTAGGGAGGAGCTAGGTTATCTATGTTTTCGTTACAACTGGTTACCGTTGGTTTGTGTGTTCGTTTGTTAGTTTGTCCGTGTGCAAAATAACTCAGAAAGTAGTTAACGGATTTGGATTTGGATGAAACTTGCAGGAAAGGTTAAAGTGAAAACAAAGTTTTGGTAAGGGTTTGAGAACCCGTCTGGCACCATTTCATATTTGCTTGCAATATATCGAAAGAGTCTACAAAGAAACTTACCTGGCTGACGCGATTTGCCGGGATGATGAGTCGTTTTGGACTATTTCGAGAAAAATTCGGAAATAAAAAAAGTCGGAAAACCGACTTTTATTCCAGTAGGATCCAGACTAACTCGGTCTCAGGGAAAACTCGCCCCTATTTCAGACAATTTACACGCAGTTCGTGATCGCCGTATTCTACTGTTATAGACCGGGGGCCCAGAAGATTTATTCAGCTGAAAAGGGTCACACTTTTTGATGGTCTCATCATACTAGGATGTGGCTAAGGGTCAATAAAATGAATTGCTGGCAAGTCACATCCTGTACCGTAAGCCTAGGGGCCACAAAAAGGGGCCCCGAAAAATGCATTTATTCAGCCGAAGGGGGTCACGGACAAAAGCTGGTGTATATTGTCCCTTTGGATGTACCTATCATAAAAACAGCCATGCCAGCTATTTTATCCTGTACGGGGCCCCACACAGTAGCCCGAAAGTGCGCCCCCCCCCCCCCCCACATTGATTTTATTCAGCTGAAAAGGGTCACGGCTAATTTCTTTTGCAATGGCAGTAGTACCCATCAGAGATATACAAAAGACCAAAGCCAGTTATTTTATCCTGTACGGGGCCCTAAGACAGTAGCCGCAAAGTCCCCCCCCCCCCCCAAAAAAAAAAAAAAAACAACAACAACAACAACAACAACAAAACAAAAAAAAACACGTTGATTTCATTCAGCTAAAAAGGGTCACGGCTAATTTATTTTGCAATGGAAGTACATGTAGTACCCATCAGAGATATCCAGCACACCAAAACCAGTCATTTTATCCTGTACGGGGCCCCAGATAGCAGCCCCAAAGTGCCCTGCCCATATACTGTTAATCAACTGAAAATGGTCTTGACAAATTCTTTTGCAATGGAAATATTAATGCTTACTGTACCTGTGCATGCTGCATACGGGGCCCCAGACATTAGACAAGAAGTTTACCCCCTCATGATTTTTAAGTAGATTCATGGCTAGTTTCTTTTGCAATGGAAGTTGTAAACAAGAGTGATACCCTACACACTAAAGTCAGTATTTCTAGGTTCTACGGGGCCAAAGACAGTTGCCAAAAGGTGTTCAACCCATTATGGTTTACTAGTATTCATCTTTAAGAGTAATGGCTAATTTCATTGCAATGGAAATAGTACTCAACATTGATACCCGGAACCCCAAAGCCAGGTATGTAATCCTACACGATAGCACTGAAGTGTCCCCCTCCTTCTGGTTTTATTTACCTATAACGATAATAACAATAGTAATAATAATAATAATAATAATAATAATAATAATAACAATAATGATAATAATTATCAGCATCATCATCATCATCATTGTTAATTTTTTTTTTTTTTTGGCAATGAAAGTATAAACAGCTGGGATACACGAAACACCGAAGCCAGTTATTTTATCCTGTCCTGGTCTCGAGACAGAAGCCCTGAAGTGCCCCAAATTGTTTTAGCAAAATGTCATGATTATCATTATTATTTTTGTGTGTGTGATGGAAGTGGTACACAACTGAGATATGCAGAACATGAAAGCCACTTATTTCTTCCAACATTTGGCCACGGACAGTAGCCCAGAATTGCCGTACATGAGTTTTAAAAAAGAGTCATGGCCAATTTCTTCTGCAATTGAAGTAGAATACAACGAAGATACCCAAAACACCAAAGCCAGTTTTTTCATCCTGTACGGGGTCCCAATCAGTAGCCCAGAAGTGTCCCCTATGATTTTTAAAATGAAGTAATGATTAATTGCTTGATTTCTTCGACTATATCGAGCTGATATATTTTGGAGATTGAATTACTTTCATGCTCGCGATGTTTCTTTCCTTTGTTATTTCCAGGGCATAAGAATTCCAGTCCAAAATCTAGTCCAATTGGGGCCTGTCACTTCTACAATGATCATTTTGAAGTTGACATTCTTTTCATGTGCTTACAGGCTTTCATTTGTAAAATTCTAGATCATAGGTCGTCTTATTAAGCAACTATATTTCAGACAAAGTTTGTGAATCTCATATCTACAATTAGAAATAATTTATCATAATTTTTATTAAGAATGTTTACCCTTACAGAAAGTATTAAATCACCAAATTTTGTTGAAGGAGCTAACATCATCAGGATTACAATTCAATGGGGGTATCGGTCACATCAAGTGATGGCTCAGTTTCATTAATGTTTATTTATATTTGGATTAAGTGCATATTTTCGTGGAATAATATATTATTCTATATCGTTTGTAACTGTGTTACATTGATATAGCTGATTCTGGGTGAATGCACTGGTCAGGGAGGAAGGTCTCGAGTCTAGTTGATCAAATTTGCCTTTTTCTCCCCTGGCAACCAGAGGTGCACGTGCACCTATAGAATCACCACATTTATGATGAAATGTAATATAATAAATGATAATGATAACAAAAATGAGATTTCAAGGACAATGACAGAAATTCATAAATTAAGACTTGACAGGTAGGGCCCTGTACAGGACAAAAGGGCTAAGGTTTTTCGGGTATCACTGTAAAAATAAGATCAGCAATGATGATTTTCTCTAAAGCCCCTGATCCTCTACGCTGTTCTCGCCAGGATTTGACAATTTTCTCAGGTCGGGAAGGGTCGGGTAAAGCATGAGTCGATCTGGATACGGTACGATGTTTGAACACTCCAAGAACGATGTCTTTATGACTAACACGACGTCATGCTTGCTACGCTCTTCCTACGATGATCGGGAATGAAACATTGCAATCTCTGCCGCTGCAGTTTCGCTTTAGAACGATGCAACTATGCTGTCAGTGCGATGTTGCCGATTTTATCCTATCTAAGCACGCTGTATTTATGTTCTGAACGATCTATGCAATCTTATCACGCTGTTCCCCCTTCCAGAAAGCTAAAAAGTACTCAATGTGCCCCAATGTACCCCGATTCGGCTTCCGACTCAGTCAGCCAATTTATTAGCATGCAGAACCCAAGATATTTCCTGTGGACATCGGAGAGGCTCACCAACTCGTTGTTCTGCTGCAATTCATTATCAATCAAAGACGTAGTGATCTTTCAAAAAATGCTTTTTCTTGATGTCCTTGCTTTTATAGTCCCCCTTCTTCCTGATGTAGAGGATTTCATATTCTTCAAAATTCTTCCATATCCTCTTCCTCATGTTACCATCTATCACGTGCAGTCCCTCTTTCGTCGCCTTGTGGGTGGCTGCTTTGGTGCTTTTTTCTGTTCCCCCTTCCAGAAAGCTAAAAAGTACTCAATGTGCCCCAATGTACCCCGATTCGGCTTCCGACTCAGTCAGCCAATTTATTAGCATGCAGAACCCAAGATATTTCCTGTGGACATCGGAGAGGCTCACCAACTCGTTGTTCTGCTGCAATTCATTATTAATCAAAGACGTAGTGATCTTTCAAAAAATGCTTTTTCTTGATGTCCTTGCTTTTATAGTCCCCCTTCTTCCTGATGTAGAGGATTTCATATTCTTCAAAATTCTTCCATATCCTCTTCCTCATGTTACACACAGAGAAATTACGGTTCTAATTTGCACCCTAGAGGGTGCATATCGTTGTAACACCAGCGGCTCCATTTAGGGTTCTATTTTTGGGAGTGCTTATTTAGCACCCTATATTTAACACCATATATGGTGCATATTTGCACCCCTCCATTGGGTTCCCTTTCTGCACCCAATAGGGTTCATATCGTTGTAACACCAGCGGCTCCATTTAGGGTTCTATTTTGGGGGGTGCTTATTTAGCACCCTATATTTAACACCATATATGGTGCATATTTGCACCCCTGCATTGGGTTCCCTTTCTGCACCCCATAGGGTGAACAAAAATTCAGGTGCAAATTTGCACCCTTTCTGGTTCATATCGTTGTAACACCAGCGGCTCCATTTAGGGTTCTATTTTTTGGGGTTCTTATTTAGCACCCTATATTCAACACCCTAAAAGGTGCAAATATAGACCTCTATACAGGGTTCCTCTTCTGCACCTTATACCTGCACCCATTATGGTTCATATTGTTATTGTTGTTATTTTGCACCCTATGGGGTGATAAAGTCACCGCAATATAGGATGCAATACAATTTGCACACGTCTCTATATAGGGTTACCTTTCTGCACCCCATATGTGAAAATTATAACCTTTTTGTTAAAACCAAAATAATTACATACTGGATGCCTTCACTGACTTCACAAACAATTACCTAAGGTCTACTGGATGCCTTCACTGACTTCACAATTACCTAAGGTAACACTCCAGACATGAAGCAAAATAGCATGCATACAGTAGATTTACACACAGTTTCTCAGTCAATTAAATCCACAATCTTTCGAAAACTGAAGTCAGAGACTTCAATTCAACAACAAATAGAATATAAATATGATGAATACAGTGCATACTTACATATAAATTATTAACATTTTAATATATGTCTCATGGAAGAGGGACAAGTTAACAGCGATTTTCTATTTCATGGTTTACTTTAAAGTGAACATGAAATATACATTGCATTTCTACAAATTCTAATACGAGATGCATATTTTGTCATAAAAAGGGCAATGTAAATCAAAAATGTGTGAAATTTGGTCAGTACATTGAATAAGAAAAAAAAAATATTTGTTCTTTCCATCACATGATTATTTTTTCTTCTTTTAAAGGAAGTTACCACATTGACAAAAAGCACTAATTCTTTTTATTTAAAAAAATCCCTGAAGCTTGCGCAGAGTAATAGCACACTATGTGACAAATATCTTTCACATTGTCCTTCTACTTCTAGAATGGATCATAGATATGCACCTTGAATTTACCGGTACATCTTACGGTAATCAAAAGCACCTTTATGACGCTCTTAGACATTAACAGCGATATGTCAACTCTGATTTCTGGTACACAAGTTATTGCCAAAACAATGAAGGGTATGGCAAAGTTCTGTCATATATATTTGAAACTCACTACTTGTACTGACATATTCCATCCAATTCCAAGCTTGAGAGCTTGCGAATGTGCCCCATTATACAATTAGTATACTTCACATTTTGTTTTTCATATATAATTACACCAATGATAAGAAAGGTGAAAAAAAGAATAAAAAAAATGAAGAATGCACATCTAAATTTGGTTACTGTTTTATGCTCACAGCTAAAGATATGTCCCAGTTATAAATCTTGGGCAGAATAGCACATCTGAAAACACTTTTCATTGCATCAAATTAACATTAACAATTCCACAGAAAATGTTACCTCAGAAAGGGAAAATAAGGGTAACCAATCAGTGGTATTACAAACTGGACATACAGAGGAAGGAATATGTCTTGTGAGACAAGCTTAAAAACAAATTTTTTGATACATTGTGTTTTTTTTTTTCAAGCAATGGAAACAAGAAGCACATTGTACTCAGTAGACCATGCAGTTTAGCCCCAACATTCAAAATATTGTAAAGAGCAGTCAAATTTTCACATTCATAAAGCAGGTATTGGTATTGGCACCATCACAAGCATAATGATCAGGAGCAAAATATACTATTATTACTATTACTACTATTATCATCATTATCATTATTACTGTTACCATCAATATTTTACAGAGATTTATGATCATGCATGAGAAATACCTCAAGTGTTGATGTTACAGTCTCACAACTCTTCCAATCATTTTAACACTTAATTTTCACCAAACCTTACACAAATATATCAGCACTTTATACAACCTACTTAAAGAAAGCTTAAAATTATAATCAGAGTTAGAGGGCAAGTCCACCTTCATATAGACCTACATGTGGATTGAGTGAATGCGCTGCAATAAGCCAGTCCGGAGATAGCTCATGTGCACAAAGGTACAAATGACCTTTCATTTTTCTCAGTTGGTTAGGCACTTCACTCAATTCAAAGTGACATAATGCAGCAGCTTGCCCACCATAGCCATTTATGGAACTCATATTCAAACAAAGAATGAACCTAACAAACAGTGTAGATGAAGTGACCAGTATGGTTCGTCAATCAACACTTAGGGAATCATCTATTTTATCAAGTGCTGTTTTGAATATGTTAACAAACTTTTTTTGTGTGTTAACATTGCCAAATACCAGGATTGCTGTCAAGTGGATGTACTGGCAGGCACCATTTATAAGGAATCCATGAATAATCCTAGCATTACAGATGCTTATCTCAGTGAAATTAAAAAACCAACCTGTCTCTCGGTACAAATAACCTTTTTTTGGCACATGCTCAAACTGGAACCCCGAACTGGCTTATACTATTAGAACACATCAGTAAAAAAAAAAAAAAAAAAAAAATTGAAAAGCGGACATTCAGTTCAAAAGTTAATAATCTTTAAATCATTTGTGCAGTCGCATGCGTAGAACAATTCAAGGAAAACCTAAAGAAAATTTCACATTTTTTTTTTCTTTTAGGGAAAACATGCACATTTCCTCGACAAGTCACTGACGTAAGGGCGATGATAATAGTTTCTGCCTTCTTAAAGAGTGAAGTCCAGTGTTCTTTTATGCAAAAAAAAAGTAGATATGATATGTTGAGTTTTCTCAGGTTTTGGAACAAACTCTATTTTTCAATCCTTATATTATACATAAAGGGTTTGTGAGAAAATCATGCTTTTGTCAAGTGTCACAAAGCTACTCCACTTATGACATTGCATTGCCAGAGATTGCCCAAAATTGACATACATTGTGTGGCTGTCTACTACAAAAAACAGCAGGCGACTCTTTTTTTTTTTGTTCACTACTTGAATATTTTTTTTTTGTTCCCTACTTAAACAATCAATTCAAAGTGTGCATGTGTTGTTGAAGCACTGAGAATATCGATGGTGAAGAAATATCTAAAATATGAACAATACAAACTAACCCCATGTAGTATGAAATATAATGGAAAGTATACTTTGAGTATTTTATATCCATTAGCAGATTCATATTTTCATCCATAATCCACCCTCCCCCCCCCCCAAAAAAAAAAAAAGAAGATAAAAGTGAATAGAAGTCAAGTTCTCTTTAGGTTGTGTTTAAATTTGTAATTTGCAAGTTCGTTCTCTTGTATTTTTCTATTATATATTTCTTTAGAGTATTCTTGTAAATATTCAAGGCCAGTGCATTCTAAGAAAGGGAATAACCTGACAACAGTTCAAAAGACAGAATAAATAGTTATCATTATCTATGAAATTAAACATTTTCACATATATTTTGCATAAGAAAAAATGCTAATTTTCATTTCATGGAGTGGCTTCATGCTCACCCTCGGCTAAAAACAGGGAGTTGATTACTTTCTGGATTAAAATGGAAAGATGTTTCTAGAGCCGTGGTGTTTAGCAATTCTAATGGGGGGGGGGGGAGATTCAATGTGACCCGTCTCAAATTTTATATGGTTTAAACATACATGACATATTATAGGAGTCTTATTATTATGCCTCCGCCCTGAATGGTGCCGGTGGCATATGTTTTCAGGTTGCCTGTCTGTCTCCCGGTCTGTACGGATGTATCTACGGAAAAATTGATGGGCTTTCATCAAACCTGGTTCAGGGATACTACATGATGCTGATGATCTTATTGGCTTTTGGACTATATCTGCTAAAAGTCAAAGAAAATTTGAAAATAACTTTTTTGCTACTTCTCTAGTCAGGGAAATCGGTGTACTCGTGTGTACTGGTTGGTTGGCGCATTCAGTTGGATACAGCAAGGTTTCATCCTCTGCTTTCACAGGAAAGCGGACTCCCAACTTCTTGTTCTCGTAGTCAAGGTATATCTGCTCCTCTGCTTCAGCAACCTGCAGCTTGGTCTTCATAGCTAATCTCATCTTACGCTGCATAAGTCGAAACTCCTCGAGCTCTAGTTTTTGATGCGTTTCTATAGCAGCTGCTTCAGCTGCCAAATAGCCCTTCAGGCCATCACTCTCAGAAGAACTGGCATGGCTTCCACACTGACTCAACGAGGAACCAGGATTGACATCCTGAACATCTTCCATCTCCAGCTCTGGCATCCTATATGGCTCACCAGTCTCTCGAGGTTGACCTGCATCACTCATCCTGAAGACCATTATTGAACTTGATGCATAGTGAACTCGATGATAAATAATCAATCAAACACAGGTCCATTTGGCCCAGTATGAGACCAAGCTAACACCATGCATCAGCATGGATCAGCAAGGTTCAACCTGTAATTGAATAAAACAAAGTTCAACATACAATCAATATTGGAATAGGCCTATATGTATCTACCTGCTAAAGTATGGGATCAAGTGGTTGTACTTCTGAAGTGATTTACCGTTTACATTACATACCTTGTTTGTGTGACTTATTTTATGTCATGTCTAGCACATGCAACTTCTCCAGTGGATATTATCTAAATTCACATATCGTGTATCATTGCTTATGCTCTGTGACTATGGCATTGCTAATTTATAACACACATTCTAGTTTCATTGATAGACAACAAGGAGTTAAGGCCAACCTAAATTTTCTGACTTCAATCTTCATTCATGTCTTAAATTCTCCTAAATGAACCAGGAACACTATTTTTCTTCATTAGGCACATCAAACATGCCTACATCGTTCTTTCTGTCAACTTCACAGAAACCAATATCCAACTGAGCCTCAACTCGGCTCAAACGTAATAATTCCCATTAACGAAAATGATGCGACTATATCCGGTCACCTATTTACGTACGTACCTTGGTAACTGCGTCCAGCAGCCCCATACGCATAGCGTAATTACGCTATGCGTATGGGGCTGTTGGTCGTAGTTAGTACCTTGGTTGAGGCTTTCCGTATTACCGTGCACTTTCATTGACTTATTCGCTATGCTTTACTGTAGGTATGATCGCACTTCTGACATGATAGTACACATGTACCTCGATACAACTCTTTCGCATCAGTTTTCACCACTCAGCATTCTATGAGCATAATTCACACATATCATCATCGATTACTGTGAAATATTTTCAACGGAATTACAGTACAATTATCTACTCACAACGTTTGGCTCATCAAAAAGACTAATTCATCACCCCAACCTCACGGTCGTCTGTCCATTCCAAACGAGGAACTTCAGTAGTATGCACGTACGTATACCGCGCAACCTACGGCGTGGCGTGCGCATGCAATTTTAGCTTTGCCATTGACAAAGTGCTCAACGGTCCACGCCTGCACGCATAATACGTGTGCTTGTACTCGTTTGCTTTCTCTCTATGATAACGTCATTGAAATGATATTCTTCATCCCGGTGCGAGAAGAAAAAACAAACGTTTAATTCAAGTAGTAATTTTTTGAGTACAGTATTACTGATGACACTGTTACTCTTTAACAACGTGTAGTTATATTTTCAAATAAAAATATACGATGATATCCAAAAATAGTGTGGCATTTTAAGCAAACACCATTCAACACCCACATGTCAGCTTTCGGGAAAGACTATGGAATGGTTCCAAATTCGAACCCTTAAGACTTGGCTCCCTTTAGGGTTCGGATTTGCACCCCTACATCCATCCCGAACCCTATAAGGTGCCACTTAGTTAGATTTGCTCGTAGGGTGAAAATTAGAACCCTAATAGAACCCTAATTTCTCTGTGTGTACCATCTATCACGTGCAGTCCCTCTTTCGTCGCCTTGTGGGTGGCTGCTTTGGTGCTTTTTTCTCTCCTTTGTCTTCATCTCTTCTTCTTAAATATGCGCTCCTTCGTCTTCATTTTCGCGATGACGACAACGTCCTCCTCCTCATCATCAGTTTTGCTTCTCGATACAATTTTTTGATCTCCTTCTGGCAGACATTTTTCCAGCGTATCGGCTACGTTCGATTTTAGAGCGGCTAGAGAAGAAGACATGCGTAATTGAGTCTGGGAACGAGTAGGAACAGCATAGCCAAAGCGGCCAACAGCCGTAATCAAAGCGGGGATGCTACCAAGAGCGTCGTAGGAACAGGATTTTTTTTTCTACGAGAGTATGTGCGTTGTTAAAGCGGGAAGGTCGTGCTTTGATCAAGAGAGCGGCGCAGCAGCGGGACCACGTCGGTGTCTAGTTTACTTCCCGTTCTTGTGCCGCTGTTGTGCTCCACATCTGCAGATACGTACCTGAAGAGGGTACAATTTGCTTTCTCCAATAAGAAGGATGAAGGGCTGTGACTGCGGATGTTCTGTGTCGACCACATATGAGCAGTTAAAACAGTCCTTCCTGGAAGAACGAAAAAAAGCAAGCATATGAAAACAGTGTAAACATTTTGAAGACATATATTGATGTGCATTATTTTCTTACGCCTTTATACACATGATACATGTATTTCTAGTAATTTTGTATCATATATTCACTAGCAACTCTAGCAAACTAGGAGGAAGAGTGACCAAGATTAGAAGGTCATGCTTTAATGCTGAAGATCTACTACGCAAATACAGGAGTGAGTCAAACATGATATCAGGCAACAGGGGGCAAAATTGTTTCAGAAGGTCGAGGGGAGGTAGTACAGGCCTGCAAGAAAGCTACAGATCACAACAGAACAATTCACACCTCTGGCCTTCATGGTGTTATTTGTTTGGGTTTTTTTTTCCATGTCTAGCTTAATTACAAACCAGAACTATCTTTGCAAAGAAGTGTAACTTTGTCTAAAGTCAATTTTTTTTTTGGACCACTCCCCCCCCCCCCCCAAAAAAAAAATAAATAAATAAATAAAAAATAAATAAATAAATAAAAGTGAGAGACAATTTTACATTCAAAGTCACATATGACTTGCATTTTTTATGTGCTCCGAAACTGATTAAATTGGCATGGGCCAATTACTTGACCTAGGCACCTATGGTACACTATAATATACAATATTAAAATGATTGATTGGTCCATGCTGCATATTGTGATATGTGTCAAATGTATGGGATGTTACCATATACATTATAAAGAAAGAGAAGAATCTACATACATGTACATTTCCTTGGAATGAAGGGGCAGGGTAAAGATTAAAAGATGTGCCTTAACAGAAATTTCACTCTTAAGTTAAGTTCACTCTTTAGTTCTAGGTGACATACAAAATATGAACCTGTGTTGTAATTAGAATTATCAGGTACGGTACAGCACATGTACCATCACTTCCAAAATAAAGTTGTTGTTTTTTTCCTCCCACAGGAGTAAGTCAAGTTCTGAACAATGGTTATGGTATAAATGTACCTAGAATGTCAATCTTTTGAATAATGCACTTTCAGTAAATACTGAAGGCTGAAACTCACAGCTTTCCAGTCAATGAAGGAGCTTGCATATCAAAGCCTGGTCAGGGATGCAGCCTCCTGTGCATGGTCTTTCCGCATTCGCTGAATAGGACAGCAGCAGATTCAATCACTGTTTACCTGAGGGTAAATAATATTTATACAAGTGATGTGTTATACAAATGATGTGTTATACAATGCATCATAACATTATTTCCTATACATGAATAGGGGGAACTTTTTACTCAGTACAAAGAAAATGTATAAACAGGTCTCTTTTAAAAAGCACCTTAGCCCTTCACTCCCATAACCAACACCACATGCAGGAATTGATTGCCTAAACTTTTGATATCTGATTTTGGCTCTTAAATTGCTCCATTTTGCAGTACAATGTAAGTGTTACTAATATGCCAAGTGCTTATATCAATGAAACTATTCATGAAAATATACATTTGGTATTGCTACCAACATGAATTAACGCACTGAATTACCTGCAGAACACAATACAGAGGGTCATCTTTCCTACCGAGGAATACAAAGGACTGGCACAGCCTTCCAGAAGAAGTAGTGGCTGCTTCAATCCTTCATACAATATGTCAAGGGTCAGCAATTAACCAACCACTGCATCATTGGCATTTTTTCCCCTTAAGAAGAATTAATTGTATGAATGCGGGTACCACCTATCGGCACCCTATGGATTTGCAGCTCATTTATTCCAAAAGTATAAAACAAATTCGCCTAAGTTTTTCCTCAAATAAGCTGTAAATACTGTAGTTTCAAATCTCGTGACTGTGCTGTTGATTCTGAATCTCTTTTGTAAAATTATGCAATTTTAGTGCGTGCGATGCATTTTCTTCGTACGGCTGAAAAAGGGTACCTCACGATCTGCACCCCTTTCCTCCATAGGTAATACATGTGAATGTCATAGTCATGCATCGTTACTGAGTGGATGTGTGACTGAAATGTGTTTAGTTTGTTTTGTTGGTTTGATTTTCGTTTCTTCGTTACTGTTTTCATAGCTAATATCACTTAATCCCACGCGTACCTTTTTGTTCTATACGTAAATATCCATGATACGCAGGGTGCCGATGTACCCTGCCGATAGCTGGTACCCTTACCATACATTGAAGAAACTGTCCAAGTCCATTGATTGTGGGAAATGTGGGCATCTTTGGAAAGGCAAGACAAGATAATGCACATGCTTACCAGCTACAGTACAGTTAGGCTACATTTAAAGTAATTTTAAAACATTACCTTTAACTTGGTCAGACTCGGCCTGAGAGGATTTAATTCACTTTCTAACAAGATAAATCAGTCCTACTTCACTGCCTGTCTGATGATGCGAGACTGAACGCGAGTAAATTCAAGTAAATATAGTCTTTGTCATGCCAATGGACAAAGTTGCAAAATGTGGTTATGTGTATGCATTTATACCAGTGCGGTGGCAGTATGGCAGTACAAAAACACCTACATTGTACGTAGTACGTGACCTACATCTAGGCCTATAGAGGCAGAATCAGTACCCAGAACATAATACTATACCAGTGTGGTGGCAGTATCATGGCAGTAAAAAAACACCTACATTGTACGTAGTACGTGACCTGGTAACTATATACACAGTCCTGTCGCTGTAGGTAGTGTACTAACAGCGTCTGGTCGGGCTATACGTGACCTACATCTAGGCCTATAGGCCTAGAGGCAGAGTCAATACCCAGAACATAATACCTTTTAGGGCCTAGGTCTAGAAACTCTAGACTAGAGTCTAACTGCTAATAGAACTATTAACGTTAACAGTACTATCAGAGTACGGTATCAGGCCTAGAGGCTAGCTGTTTTTGTTGTTGTTATTGTTATTTGAATTCATTTGCCATTTATCATTCCCCGTAATTTACGCCAAATTTTTACTTTTTAATTAAAGTAACGTTAGCCGTAATTCATTAAAAAAAAAAAAGTTATGAAGTGGGCTACTTTATTTTCATAATTTTCCCTAGGGCCTACGTTATTTCAATTTTATTAGAAATAATTCAAAAATACTCTATGATATCAAATAAATCTAACGTTAGCAAAGAAGCATGATTTATTATCATAAATAGGTTGTCTACGCCTACGTAACTTTTTTTTTTAATAGATCTACATATATACATGAGGATCTAACCCGTTAGGGCCTAGCCCTAGGCACTACCGCTAGTACCGGTTTACAATCGACCATATTATTATGTGGTCCATTTATGGGAAGCCCTTCCCATCTATGGACCCCATACATTACTGGTCATTAGTAGGTGTGGGACTAGTCGGACAGTAGGAGTGCTCCTATGGACCTAGTAGATCTAGCACTAGATCTACTCTAGATATCAAGGCTCCAGTACCATGTTGGCAGAATACTATATCAGACATAGATAGGCGTATATGGGACTGTGATATTGATAGACTGCTTTCTTTCGCTGGCGAGTCTGCGTCTATGGCAAAATACGTGGAAAGTTACAATCTGCAATGTAGCCTCTGCAAGAGAGTGACCGCCGTCACGGGTCAAAACAAATGGCAAAACCTTGAGAAATCCAAACGAGCAACTTATACCATTTAGCCCGATTTCATCACTAATGGTCTCCAATTCGATATTTTCCTCAGGAGTATTTTTGTGATCATAATTGAGTTTATTGTACAAAAGTTGTCTTTTCTGGACGTCTTCGTTCAGCTCTTCGATCGACGTGTTGTACCTTCGCGAGACTCTTTTTCAAGCTAAAGTCTATGACTCCGCCCACAAAACAACGTCAAAAAATATACTCTTATGTTGATTGGTCAATAGCAACCTCGCCGCAGCGGCAGACAAGAAAAATCGCTCAGCAGAGCGATTCGAGAAAACCGCTTGCGGTTGCCGCTCTGAAAAGTCGCCGCTACCCCTCCAGTGTGAACGGTCGTACATGTACAACACGCGAGGGATTTTTGCGGTGCACCGCTGCCGCTGCTGCTGCCGCTGCCGCTGCCGCAAAACCGCTCCAGTGTGAACGGCCCTTTAGTTGTCCTAGGGTATCCCCAGGGCTTAGGCTACGTAGTTTACTTTAGACGTATGCGCGTAGTAGATGACAAAACAACGATTTTTTTCTGCGCCCCGCGCGTGGCACCGAAATAAAAGTGCGTAGTCAACTGCAGTCAGACCGCAACACCCTGAAAAGCCTTCTCATTTATCGTACGCGTATGCATGGACCTTGCGGACATGAATACGTAATGAGCTGGAAGACCATATTTTTAGAGTCCCTGTAAATCTAAACGACATTACCAATCTTCCTGATTAATACATCGATAAAAAGTTGAAAAGTTGTACTTTAATGACATCCGACTACTTGAAAGGTTGTGACATATAAAAAATAAAGAGCAAGGAAATTATAAAACATAAAATTTGCATATTTTTCATTTTTCTTAGGGAGTACATTAGAACAATGAAATAAACGTGGACCAAAATCGAAGAGGTATGAAATGAAAGAGGAAATATCATACTATGGAAATATGATGACTTCATGTGGACTGATTATTGGAACGGGTCAGGTGATCGAATAAATTATTGTGTTGTACAGTAAATTTTTGACGAGATTTCAGTTTGCCGCGAATACGCGTTTCTGATTGGTTAATTCCCTCTGAGTGGAGAGTTGAAACAGTTGGTCAGCGCGGAAGGACAGTAAACGTGTGCTGTACATACAGTAATACTCTGTGTGTAGATAAAAGTGTTGGACCCTATGAGTGTGTGTGTGCGCGCGCACGATGTGTATACGCGCTCGGGCTAAGATCTCCACGTCAACAACAAGAACAACACTCCACTCTGATCGACAGCTCAACTTTGGCTTGGACTTTGTTTACTCAGCTAGCAGTAACTGTTGCATTAATGAATGGCTCATTATTAATCAATAATAAAAGATCTAAAACTTATTGTGCACACATAGTTCTTTGGGGATCTCTATTGCGAATTACACTAATTATTCCATCTAATTCCACTGTATACATCGCTGAGTAATTTAACTAATGATGCCCTGAGAGCACATGATCATGCATGTATCTCAAATTGCCACTCCACGATTTTCACTCGACGAGACTTTCAATTTTTATAGTTTTCTAAGCGAGGGACCAATTCAGTTCTTACTTTGCTATTATAACAAGAATCTCTAGAATGTTGGATATCAGTAATGAGTTGATTCAACTTTGGAACGGGTCGGGTGATCAATAAATAGAAAGCCTTGTCATAATATGTGCTAGGATCGTTTTAAAAAATGTCAGTAGGATGCGGTGATAAGAATAACGGTATCATAAGTTCATTTCACATGATATAAGCATTAAAAAAGGTCTGATCAATATCAAATATTCTCAAATCATGTCAATTAGTCACGGAGAGTAGATCTTCATGTCATCAATAAATGAATCTCGTAGACCATGCACTTTGTCTCTGAATTATCTCGCAAAATCTCGGGTGTTGAGAAGGACATGCGCAAAAAACCTGCGCGTACGATAAATTTTTGATTTGAGCTCATTAACAGCAGCGTTGCGGTCTGACTGACTGTGTGGGCTAAGAGATCATCGAAACAAAATGACTATCATCATAGAGTGTAACGAACTTTTATTCTCAGGTGATGTGATGGGCAAAAACTACGCTTTATCATGTGATCAGCTCTTGACCAATCCTATAGTAAGATTCTGTGGAATATAACTGTTATGCAACGGGCCCCTGGGATGGTATTCTGTAAGGATCCTAGGACAGCTCTCGCTCCTAAATACGCGATTGGCATTCTGTAACACCGCGCGTAGGAGGAGAAATAGGATAGTGACGTCAGGGATCCTTATTTCTCTCCCAGCTTAGGATAGGGGCGTAACTTGATATGTTAATTAGATATAATTAGATGTTAATGAGATCTTAAGATAAGTGGTATTCTGTAAGCACAAGTAGGATCAAGTTTAGGAGCAAAAATAAGGATAGCCTCTAGGCAATCTTTCTCTGGCGATTTATGCCGGGCTATTGCGTATATAGGCCATACTGACGACCTACTGTCTCTTATTTTGTATGTTCATGAAGAAGAAAATAAATACATGAATCGTATAACAGAGTTATCTGTTCCTCTCATACTGAGGATTTTAAAACTGCAGTCTATAATGTTCGAAACAATTGTATTCTTTATCTAGCTGGTATGTGTTTATTTGTTTGTTGTTCGCCATTTTCAATTCAATTCACACTTCATTTTATTCGGCACAAAATAAATCAAAAGTATGTTATGTACACAATAACAACAAAAGCTCTTATTATAATTATTGATATTGTAACAATGATAATCGTTATTAATATTATCATTATTATCATCATTTTTCATTATTATTATTATTATTATTATTATTATTATTGTTATTGTCATTATTGTTGTTATCATTATTATTATGCTCAGCGTCGGCCCGAACGTCATGCGGACGCAGTGCAAGTAACCTACCTTCGGCGCCCACATTACGTCGTTAAGTCGTTGCTATGAAGATCTTGTAACCAAAGAAAAAGAAACGTACGCAGTGCGCTTCTAGGTCGCGTGTAGAATATGAAAAGTACTAGAAACGCAACGATCCATTACGCACACAGTATTGTTAAGACGTACGTATAGTGTGTGACGCAACCCGGTGACCTAACAGTCTATGTGCATGGGTTAACTTTTTGTCCCCGCCGAACGAGTTCGAGCAGGGGACTATGAAACGGGCTCCGTACGTGTGTGTGTCCGTGTGTCCGTGTGTCCGTGTGTCCGTCCGTGCGTCCGTGCGTCCGTGTGTCCGTCCGTGCGTCCGTGCGTCCGTCCGTGCGTCCGTGTGTGATCAAAATGTTCAAAATGCTACTCCTTCGCCATTTCTAACCCGATTTTGATTCTGTTTGCTTTATATGATAGCACTACATGGGAGCTTTGAAACTTCTATAAAGAATTTCAGTTGTGACCTTTGACCTTGACCTTTGACCTATATTGTACATTTTGCTTCAAAATGCTACTCCTTCGCCATTTCTAACCCGATTTTGATTTCGTTTGCTTTATATGATGGCACTAGGTGAGGGCTTCAAAACTTCTACACAGAATTTTGACCTTTGACTTCTTTGACCTTTGACCTTGATTTTTTGCCTATATTGTACATTGGCTACAAAATGCTACTCCTTCGCCATTTCTAACCCAATTTCGATTCCGTTTGCTTTATATGATGGCACTAGGTGAGGGCTTCAAAACTTCTACACAGAATTTTGACCTTTGACTTCTTTGACCTTTGACCTTGATTTTTGACCTAAATTGTACATTTTGCTACAAAATGCTACTCCTTCGCCATTTGTAACCCGATTTCAATTCCGTTTGCTTTAAGTGATGGCACTTGGTGAGGGCTTCAAAACTTCTACACAGAATTTTGACCTTTGACTTCTTTGACCTCTGACCTTGATTTTTGACCTGTATTGTACATTTTGCTATTAAATGCTACTCCTTCGCCATTTCTAACCCGATTTCGATTCCGTTTGCTTTATGTGATGGCACTAGGTGAGGGCTTCAAAACTTCTACACAGAATTTTGTCCTTTGACTTCTTTGACCTTTGACCTTGATTTTTTACCTATATTGTACATTGGCTACAAAATGCTACTCCTTCGCCATTTCTCACCCGATTTCGATTCCGTTTGCTTTATGTGATGGCACTAGGTGAGGGCTTCAAAACTTCTACATAGAATTTTGACCTTTGACTTCTTTGACCTTTGACCTTGATCTTTTTACCTATATTGTACATTTTGCTACTAAATGCTACTTCCGGCGGGGACATATATTACGCACCGCGTAATTTCTACTTTTCCTTGTTTTTTTTTTTCAAAATGTATTGAACTTACGTGTTTATAGAAGGATATCATGGAGCTATAGTAGTTCCATGTTTATATCTTTGTTTATTCTATCAGTAATCTCCTTTATTTATTCTGTTGTCATTGCCTAGCATGTAAGTCTGTTCTACCATATAAAGATAGGGGAGAGCTAGCGGGGTGAATTAAGTGGGACAAAAAATTGTGATTTGATGAAATTTCTCGAATAACTTTCTGATATTTAGAATGGGGCACACATGTTAAATCGGATCCAAAGACTTTTGATGCTAGCCACATAACGGGTTGCTACGCTATATTCCTGTAAGTGTCGTATTTGTGTTGTCTTTGGACCAGTTTGTTTGTTTGTTTGTTTGTTTCCTGGGAGAAATGGAACATTGGTTTGGTTTAAGTGGGACAAACAGTAACTATAAGCAAGACATTATTATTACAAGCATATTACATATTATATATATATATATATATATATATGTGTGTGTGTGAGCGCATGTGTGTGTGTGTGCATCTATTATTATTATTTTTTCTATATTTAAGAAAATCTTATTTATTTTATAATAACTACGAATTAAGGGAGAGGTTTGGCATGCAGTGATAATATCCCAGTTTACCCCAACATCCTCCAAAAGTTCAAAATTTGAGCTAATTTCTGCAAAAACTTTAAATGCAAATTAATGGAACTTGTATGGTGTACATTTATTATGGTGGGCTAAGTGTGTGCTAAAGCTTTGATAATCGAAATTGTATTCTTAACTGTAGAATTAGACTGACAATACATTTTTAACTCCTCTCACGGTAAAGCTGCGTGAAGCGCACTCTTGACCAATGTAGATCTTGGGCGCGCATTGCGTAAAATTAGCCATATGATTGGCTTATAGATACTGCGTCGGGCGTGTCCTGTCTTTCCTCATTAATATTCATTATTCATAAATGACTGTCCTAGGATAATCTTAGGACAGGCTTACAGAATACCGATTTTGCCTGTCCTAAGGGTATCCTAATTTCTGTCCTACGCGCGCTACTAGGATCGAAATAAGGATCGCGCTTACAGAATACCACCCCTGGTATTTTGGCAGGTAGGGTCAATGACAATGACAATGACAATGACAATGGTTTTTTTTTTTTTTTTTCTTATGTCACCCAACGTCAGGGTATTGAAGAAAAACATCGTAACAGATAAAATCAGTTAATTGATACATGAATATATTATAAATTACATACAGAAAATTGCATATTTACAAAATATACAAAATATACAGAATGGTGCAGGACCCAGAAGAGAGAAAGAAAGTGAGAGAGAGAGAGAGAGAGAAGGAAAGAGAGAAGGAAGACAAACAAAACAGTTTAAAAAAAATCAGGGCAACAATAACGCAGATAAAAGCAATTTCAATGATATAAAACAAAACATTGTAAAAAGCTATATTTACATGAAAAAATTACAAATAATGATATTAATGATTATTATTTCTTATGGAGCTTCATTATTTCCTTACAAAACTTAGCTAAATTTATCAACTCACTACGATTTTGGGAATTAAATAACTGAGACATCTTTAAAGTGTTTGGTCTTATTCTATAATAGGATTTAATGAATTTATTCCTAGCATTATTCAATGTATGACACTCAAACAAATAGTGAAATTCATCCCCTAGTCTATTAGAATTACATAAATTACACAATCGATCACAATGTTCAATACCAGCATACCTACCCGTTACAATTGGCAATCTGTGGTTGGCGCAGCGAAATTTGGAAAGAAGTTGTCTGAAAATGCAAGGGATTTTTAACAAATATGGATCTAAACATAATTTCGTTTTATAGATTTTGTAATTCGTACAACATGAACTGTTACTTATCTTAGACTGCCAATTCTGTACAAATTCGTCTCTTAATCTAAGTTTTATCGAACATCTAAACCACGAAGAGCTTACGTTTTCAAAATTATTCCTAACAAAAGACATTCCTAACTCATTTAGTGTATCATAAACTTTCAACAACCATGGTGATGAATATATCTTATAATTATGCAAAAGTGATATGATATTACATACAATAGATTAATATTTTCTTTCTTTTCCTGTAATAATCTTTAACCAAAAATTAAGCATTCTTTCTTTAACAGTACAGGCTATTTCAAGCCTTCCTAGTTCTCCCAGAGCCATGCTATTCATAGTATTTTTTGTTAGTCTCAGTAAATGTTTGCAGTATTGATAGTGTAGACTCTCTATGAGTACTAAATTCTCATGTCCCCAAACTTCACTACCATAAATAAGAATGGGTACAACAAGCCGGTCAAAAAATTCTAATTGGATATCTATTGGAAGCCGCATCTTTCGAGACTTCACCATTAGACTATACATTGCTCGTTTCGCTTTATCAACTGTTTAGTTTGGGCCTTTTTAAAATCATTTTTATAATTAAACACAACTCCAAGGTAAGAGTACTCATCTACAACCTCTAAAACATTCTCATTAAACATAAAGGGCTTGAATTTTCTAACTTTTCCTCTTGAGAAAATCATTACTTTTGTTTTACTGACATTAACTTGTAGTAACCATAATTTGCAGTAATCATTTACAGCATTGAGTGCAGATTGCAATTCGTTCTCACTAGTAGCTAGGATTAAAGTATCATCAGCATACATCAATGAGAAGAGTCTTAGAAATACATCTATTCCTTTATCATGTAATACGGTCAACAAATCATTAGGCAAAAAATCAACACCATTATATGCGGAACTTACATAATCTTGAAAATCATTTATATACATTGCAAATAGCAAAGGAGATAGATTTTCACCTTGCCTCACTCCAATATTACAATTAAAAAAGTCAGAACGCTCTGAATTGTTGACAACACATGACTTTAGATTTTTATACATATTTCGGATAACATCAAAAACTTTTCCCTGTATGTTACATTTAGCAACTTTGTTCCATAGCAATGTTCTATCGACAGAGTCAAAAGCTTTCTTATAATCTATAAACGCGCAATATAATCTTTTTCTCTGTGATAAATACAAGTCAATAATTGAATGGAACATAAATATATGATCAACAGTTGAATAAGTCTCTCTGAATCCTGCTTGTTCTTCCCCAATGGCATGATTATCATCGAGAAAATCTGTCAATCTATCATTAATTATTGAAGTAAATAATTTGCCAATGCAACTTAATAAAGATATGCCACGATAATTATCAGGGTCATTAACAAAACCTTTATTTTTGTAGATAGGGCGTGTCATACCAATCGTCCAATCCGTTGGAATTATTCCGCTATCTAAAACTAAATTAAATAATTTGGTTATTACATTCACTAGAGACGCATTGCTGTTTTTTAAAAAATAATTTAATATGAAATCAAAACCAGGTGCCTTATTATTTTTCAATTGCTTTATATGAGCAGTCACCTCTTCTTCAGATATTCGGTCATTATAATCATGTTCAATATGCATGGTAAGAGATTTATGTGCTGCATTACAAGTATTTGCAAAACTCGTCGGTGTTGATCTCAGCATACCATCATTAATATCATTTAAACTCTTAAAATGTTTCTGGAAAGTTCCAATGTCAATTGAACACTTCTCTGATTTCGTTTTCCTGGAGGGATTTAGTATATTCCAATACTCCTTTGGATTTTCAGACATCAACGTACGTAATTTTTCATGAGTGTCCTTAAAGAACGTGTATTGTGCTTTCTTCAAGGTTTTCTTGTATAATCTTCTGAAATTTTCAAACTCATCCATTACATCACGATTGAATCCATTACGTTTACATTTCTTTTTCAATTTGATAAACATTTTCCTAAGTTTCTTACAATTTTCATCAAACCATGGTTTATTATCTGAAGATTTTGCTAAATTACCCTTAGCCTTTGTTACAGACCTTCTAACCATATTTGTGTTTGAGGCTGCCGTAAAGTATATAGATTGTAATGAAACGAACAAATCATCTATCACGGTTTGATTGACATTACTCAATTCAACAGAGTCCATTCTCGCGGAGATGTCATCTATTACGATGCTCTCGTTAATTTCACTTCTGAAATCAGAACATTTTGCCTGATCCCACACAATCTTTGTCGACCCTTGGACTGCATTACACTCTCCATGTGTACATGTAGTTTCATCATTAATTTCATCGAAATCAAAATCAAAGTAAACATGTAGTGCTTTATGCTTATCAGATAGTGTATCATCAAAACAGTCCACTTCAAACTTCTTTACAGTGTCAAACGAATCACTAGATATCAAGCAATAATCTATAGTACTTGAATTATCAAAGGTATACACACCTGATTCTCCACCAAAGCGCCCATTTAAAATTGATAAATTGAACGCTCTACATAATTCTAACAACTTTCTTCCATTCAAATTGACTTGAGAATCCACATTCCGCCTAACAGGTAATGTACCAACAGTTGGAGTTTCTGAACTTTGCGTAAAATCAGTATTGATACCGCCATAACCTTCATCTACGAAATCATCCAAATTACCAGTTCTAGCATTAAAATCTCCAATTAAGCACACAGGATGCTCAAATTTACCCTTGATATCAACAATAGAGGATGCAACATCTTCAAACATATCCGATTCATAGTACTTCGATTTTTCATGGGGTATGTAAACTGCTCCTAAAATAAGAGACACTTTAGAAGAAATCACTACTTTGACCCATAAAACATATTTTGAGTTTGAATCAGATAATATTTGTACGTCGTAATTTCCCTTCGCAACAATACAGAATCCATGGATTCCGCCATGCCGTAGTTTCCTATCATTATTCTCTTTACTATACACGTTATATCCACATGGAATTAACTCTTTATCAACACAGTCCGTTTTAGTTTCACTAAAACAAGCAATGTCAAAATCTTTAATACATTCTGGTAAAATACCAAGTTCAAGTTTCGAATGCAGCCCGCACACATTTATGCTCAAAATATTTAGTTGGGTCCTACAAAATTGATTAGTTAGTGAATTGAACCTACGTTTTTGCTCCACAATGTCACCTCCGCATTCCTAGTAGCCGGTGACGTCCTTGATCTTATCAGGCTTCCATCCCAGCTTGCTCAACTGGTCAGGAGTGTCGATGGTCACTTTCTCTTCTTTACCGTGGTGGCTGAACAACGCATGGATTCTGCCATCGATCGTCCACGCAGTCTTCACGCCCGGGTCTCCTTTCACAGCGCGTAAGATGCGACTGCGCAGAGGAGTTAGATCCTCCTCCACGTAAACGGCCTTCCGTGTCTCCTTCTTTCTTAATTCCTTCTTCTTTCTCATAATCTCCTGTCTTGTCTCCCTTCTGACGAACTTCGCGATGACCGGTCGGGGCCCCTTGCTCCTCCGAGACTTAGGCAATCGATGGCTTACACTGATGTCACTCCTGTTGACAGTGACACCAATGTCAGCCGCAAGCTGTATCACCTTCTCCGTTGTGTCTTCCCTCGCTGACTCCTCGAGGCCGAAGATGCGGATATTCTCCCGTCGCCCATACTGCTCAAGTCGGTCCAAACCATCAAGTGCAACGGAGTGACTCGAGCCGTTTGGTGGTGAGGGCGCCGGCATTGCTGCTTTCATGCGTTCCATAGCCGCTTCCATAGCTACTCTCACCGCTTCAGTTACCGCCTGGATAATGACGGGCTGGATCGCGACGAGGACCTTGCTCACCATTTCAGCCATCATGGCTCCATCAGCTAATCCTAACTAGGAAGTTCAAGCTGCGCATTTTTTTTTTTTAGGTTTTTATACGCGCACTAAATTTTGGCGTGCTCTACTACCAAAGATAAAGCGTCTTTGCTACTACTTTCCGTTAGGGCAATGCGCGTCGAGCAGCTGAAGGCTTATGATCTAATAAAGGCTTCTACAAAATGTATATTGGGAAATTGGGCAGTCCGTGTGGGTGGATATCACTTATCTCTGTGAAAGAGCGAGATCATCGGTGGAAAAGAAGTAGCTGCTTGGAGGAGGTCTGCGTTCTCAGAGTGCTTTTCTAGTTGGGTTTGCAACCTTTTGTGAGATTTACTTTTATACCATTATTCGCACACTCACTCACACACCCATGTAATTATACTAGTAATCATGATGCGTCTAAGTTATTGATTATGTACATAATATAGTTCTTCCTTCTTTTAGTTAGACTTATATATTTCTATCTTTTGTATAGTATAATTTGCAGTTTTTATTCACATTGACATATTCTGTACTTTTCTTTTGTTGGTTGGCTCCCATTTTCATTTTCCCCACGCCTTTACAATCTCCCCATCCGACTTCAATCATGCTGTTGCTATTCCACTCTTTTACTGTCCTTTGCCCTTGTGCTGTTCTTCATCTTGATTAATAATGCTTTTTTTTTATTCATCTTTATCCTTTCTCCTTGGGATTTCCCCACATTTTGCTTTTAATCCCCTTTCCTATAAACCTGTTTGTCACCCTGCCTTTGATTCCTAGCCTACCCCTATTGTTTTCTTTGATCAGTGGCCCTAGTCGTTCTCTGACTGTGCTTGTTGTGCGAAGTCCACAAACTGTAAATTTGTCATTTTGCTTCTGACAAAAATTCTGCTTGGATGAAAGCTCAGGATCCTACATGCTTTTGGCCCCAACAAATATCATTATAAGATTTTTTACGGCATGAATAACTGCCAATCATCAAAGATAGCACGAAAAGATCCACTTGTAACATCTTTTCTTCCTAAACTCATTTTACGATTGGAAAAAAGAAAGGAGCACTTTGAAATAAGAAATGGTATCATATTTTATTGCGCTATTCGGAGTTTGGCAAACAAGAGGTTTGAATTATCTTGATGGTAAGCAAACAGCAAATTGTTTTCAAGAACAAAATATTGTTTTTACAAGGGGAAGAGGTGGCCGCTGATAACTTGCGGCAGGAACAATATTGGGCAGTCGATGACCAACAATGATTCCACTTTCATTCTTTTTATAAAGCAGGTTTCCTTAAAAAAAAATAGTAATGCTCTATTTTTCCCCTTTTGTCTTTAATCATCCACCATTACTTAGGGCTGTTGTGGATCTCTATCTCATCTTTGGTTCGTGAGATAATATACATAAAGTTTGACCGCGCCAGTCTCGCTGAAAGTATCATCATATTCGATTATTGAGTAATTTTGTGATAAGAACTAACAGTATGTAACGGACTTCATGCCTGATTCGATGCAATCCATTCGATGTCATGCATCATCCACTTTTTTTTTCTTTTTTTCTTTTTTTCTTTTTTTCTTTTTTTTTTTTTTTTTTTGGGGGGGGGGGGGTCATTGTTAGCATTAACAGGCCGAGGCTGCAAAATATCAAACAGGCAAACGACCTTGCCCGCGAGAAGTAAAAAAAAAACAACAAAAAAACACACCTCACATTTTTACACTGTACAGTGAAATTATTCGAAATAAATAATAATAATAATAATAATAATAATAATGATAATGGTCTCTTATAACGCGCTGAAGTCCATCAAGAATGATGCTCATGGCGTTCTTATATAACCAACATGAACAGTACGTAATACAACCATACAATATTCAAATACGATGACTTATCAGAGCAAATGAAATACAAACAAAAACAAAATATTTTACTGTACATAACGAAATAAATCTCACAACATAAGAAAAACCCAGCATGTACAAAATATGCAGTAACATATACAAAACGACTCAAATTATAGCAATCATATTTCATTCACGATTGAGAATTAAACGGGTTGCTATTAACACCCTGGTTTCCATTCAGTATTTGTACTGTTTTTTTTTTTTTTTCTCTGATGCGTGTGTTAGAGGGTGCAGGGTTAAAATTCTCACATTCAATAGCCGATACAGATGTAGCAAGAAATGTACCTTCACTCCCCTTTACTCCCCCCCCCCCCCCATACTGGAAAGTCTCCCTGAACTTCAACTGAGCAAGTGTCACGGTCCTTTAGTTCTCTTTGTGTACGTGTTTTAAAACACAACAGCTTTATATTGAGTGGTCCGGCTATCCCCTGGTGATCTGTTGTAATTGAGTGATTATTGTAACTGTGACCAAGATGGGTCTAATTGTACCGAATTTTGTATTCTATACTGAAACCCCACACACATTTGCACTTTGTACACACACCTGCACAGCAGTATGCACTTGCAAAATGCACATTAGCACCTATGCAGTTGTTGTCTTTCAAATCTCCGGTAATTTACATTTCTGTATTACAAAATGGCGTCACAGGTGAATACTCTCGATATTCTTGCCGACGTTATGCCTATGCGCGATAGTAAATATTACGCACCCCTTGAATTCAATGATACTATACCGTATAGTCCAGATAATATTTCACTTCTTCATATAAACTCTAGGAGTTTGAATACAAATTTTGAATATTTGGAAAATCTTTTGCACTCTTTAAACAATTTTGAATTTTCTGTCATTGGAATAAGTGAAACTTGGTTACATCAAAACTCCCCAGATATATTTAATTTACCCAATTATAAACTAGTTATGGCTGATCATCAAGGAAAAGGGGGTGGCGGTGTTGCGTTTTACATTGCGCAAAATTTACAGTTCAAAATTCGTTCTGAAATCACATTACGATATGCAGAAACGTTATTCATTGAAATTGATAACCCAACTTCTAAAAATATTGTCATAGGCTTGATTTATCGAGCCCCTGATCGGAACTGTGAATTATTTTGTGATGAATTGGATTTATATCTTCATAAGATAGGTAATGAAAGTAAACATGTTTTTATTTTTTGGTGATTTCAACATTAACTTTTCCCCCACATCCGATAACAATAATTCCTTTAATTTTATGCATTTGATGTACTCTTATGGTTTTGTGTCGATTATCAATAAACCCAGCAGGATAAATCCGCACTCATCAACTCAGATTGATAATATTTTTTCGAATGTAAATAATAATGTAATTACGGGGGGTATATTATGTTCCGAAGTTTCTGATCATTTACCAATATTCTCAATTTGTGAATGTACATTATGTCGTAACAAATTACGTGATAGAATATGGTATTATAAAGAGTCAAAACGCAATGCCGAATTGCTGAAACAGAATATATTTTTAGAGGAATGGACAGATATTTGTGACCCGCTACAACAAAAGGATCCGAAAGTCGGAGGAGGACAATTTTCTGAAAATGGCATGACATCATTCCCTTACTCTTCTACTTTAATTTCATATATAACACAACTCATAAAAGTACTCGGTTGCGGAGATATCGATTATTTTATTAGCGCATGTCAAGTGGTTGGGGAAATCAGAGTTTCGAGAAAAACTCCTTCAAAGTTTTCCTTCCGACGCTATCATGATCAAGGGGAGGCGAGACAGTTTTTACCGCTTGACAATAGAAGGTATGCTCCTAGCGACCTCCGCAATGTTCATTCAAGCTTAGCGCCAGCGGTCTACGCACGACCAATCAGTAATCAGGATGACACGCACAGACCAATAAGATCACTCCCTCGTTGCTAGGGGCGGAGTCTAGCTGCGGCGCTAAATCCAAATCTTCGGACACGTTTCTGTTACGTTGAAAGTCGGAAAATCATGACCAAGAAAAACGCCGATTTCTTGCCTTTTCTTTGGTCATTTAGGTTCGAAATTTTGGCAGATGATAGACAACACATTAGACTACAAAATTGTGCCAAAAACAGAAATCCGTTTGTTTTGACCAATTTTGATGACGTGACTTCAAACTCGATTTTCTCGGCTCAGCCGTCAGCGACTTTAGGATCCTTTTGTTGTAGCGGGTCACATTTATAGTATTGATAATTAGGTGATACGCTATCAGCGTATCACCTGTTGTGATTGTCAAAATCTCTCTTTATTTTTAGGTGATACGCTATCAGCGTATCACCTATTGTGATTGTCAAAATCTCTCTTTATTAGGTGATACGCTATCAGCGTATCACCTATTGTGATTGTCAAAATCTCTCCTTATTAGGTGATACGCTATCAGCGTATCAGCTATTGTGATTGTCAAAATTTCTCTTTTTAGGTGATACGCTATCAGCGTATCACCTATTGTGATTGTCAAAATCTCTCTTTATTTTTAGGTGATACGCTATCAGTGTATCACCTATTGTGATTGTCAAAATCTCTCTTTATTAGGTGATACGCTATCAGCGTATCACCTATTGTGATTGTCAAAATCTCTCTTTAATTTTTTTTATTCTTCTTTCTTTCTGGACAATTTTGTGTCGTCAATATCTCAAGAATGACATTACGGAATGACATGAAATTTTCAGTCAACATGTCTCATGACAAAATCTAGCCACAATAAGGTTTTCATGACAGTAACATATCTATGACGTCATCTAGGCGCCATTTTGTGATTTTCGGACCATGCTACATGATCGATCATAACTTCATAACTAAAGGTCATTTCTGTATCATTTTCGGTGGACATAAAGTTCATGTCGCGTTCTATCTTACTTTTCAGTGCTAATTACCTAGGTCATCATTACAGGCGCGTACGCGCGCGTCAAACTTTTAAAAGGGTCAAAACAACTTTCCAATGGAAAATCTCGAAGTTTCAGACAATTTTAAGCGTTTCGCGCGTCCGCGTCCTTCCGCGCATTTTCGCGCGCAGTGCGCGTAAGCAACATGAAAATGCACATTTTTTGACAGATTTGGATTCCTGATACATTAAGTAACAATATCCATTGATTTCCGATCAATTTTGACCTATAACAAAAGGAATGCACTGGCGTCAAAGTTGAAATTTCGTGTTCGCCTCTATGTGCAAATATAGCGAAAAACATGTCTTTGTTTATTTCGCCATAGCTCTTAAAAACGTCCGGTGACCCTATGTTTTTATAGCATATTACGAAAGCATATGAATTGGAAATAACGTTTCAAGTATCAACATTGCCAGGAAAACTCGATGATGTCATCATATCATCATCTGAAATCAAAAAAGTGGAATTAATTTTTTTGAGGTACTGTTTCTGACATTCATTTGCTCGTATCTCTGTTGTTAAAGCTCAATATTATTCCAAATTCAGATATGTTGTACTTTGAACATTTGCCTTTCAAGTCCATGTCATGGTTTTGAAATGTGATGACGTCATCATACTTTAAATTGTGATTAAAAGTAAAGACACAAAATCGGACAAGTTTACGTGTTATGTCTATGGGAGGTGATTTTTTTTTACACCATGCATTGACTTGACAACGTTTAAGCGCCTTTATCTTAGCTGATTTTGCTCCATTTCCTCTGAAACTTAAGTATGTTGTAGCTCAGACAATAAGCTGCAGTCATCATGCATTTTATATTTTCAAATCTCATCAGGTCGACAATTTTGTAGTTAAGAACTGAAAATGAGAATGCAATCTGTACGGAAATATTCCCGATTGTTCTTTGCAACTGTATATTGGTCGAATCCATTGCGGCCACTTGTGGGAAGTTGAATAGCGCCATCTCAGGCAACACTGTCACGATAGTATTATTATACATTTAAGTTTCGCATACAATCTCCTGGACAGCCGTGTGGCGTAATCGCTTAGCGCGCTGGGTGTTCATAACGCCATAACGGAAGGCGAGAAGTTCGACTCCCGCAGGACTTTTCTCTTTCTTTCTTTTTCTTTTTTTTCGGCAGTTCAGCTTTACTCCGATGTTATTTATCGTATTATTTTATCAAGTATACGTAACCCGTGAACACGGCTGCTCTATTTCCCTTGTTTTGTATTGGAATTTGGAGATTGGGTTTGCTTCATTAATTTTGTCACACTTAATGTTGTAAATTGCCCCTTGTTACAGTGTCCCGCTTGCCACCTTTCGTTTGCTCTTTCCTTTTCTCTTCATTGGTTCTTGTTATATTGTAACAGGATAGGTAGGAACATGTACGTTTAGATATCTGGCAGGAAAGGGAGCTGAAGCGATTAACTCTAGTCCAGGTGTATGGCGTCTCGGTCATCTCTCTGAAATTCCAGGTTGTTATTGTTTGACCCAATAACGGAAATGTAGACAGGTTTTATGTTGCTATAGAGGTATCTTGTGCCACATGAATAGAAGGCATCACTGTTTAGTAGTAGTAATCAACTTTTTCATGTTGTAAATGATATAAAGATATGAATTTCATATCCAATCTTCGGGAAAGCCGTGTGGCTTTATAGTCGCTTAGCGCGCTGCTTGGTCATTATGCACTACCTTAGGACGAGATGTTCGGGACCCGCCGGACGCTATTATTTTTTTCCTCTCTCTTTCTTTGTTTTTCTTTTGGCAGTTCAGCTTCATTCCGATGTCATTACCCTACGACACACAGTCACTCAAGTTCCCTTTTTTTTCTGTCGGAGGCTGGAGGTTGGATTTGCTTCATTTATCATACGTAATGTTGTAAATTGCCCTTGGTATATAGTGTCCCGCTTGCCACCTTTCGTTTTCTCTTTCCTTTTCTCTACGTTTGTTCCTGTTACACTGCACAAGACAGGTGGGAAAATAATTTACATAACTCAACTGGAACAGGAATGGCAACTGAATAAATTAACTCTAGGCCAGGTGTATGGCGTCTCGCTCATCTCTTTGAAATTCCAGGTTGTTATTGTTTGACCCAACAACGGAATTGTAGACAGGTTTTATGTTGCTATAGAGGTATCTTGTGCCACATGAGTAGAAGGCATCACTGTTTAGTAGTAGTAATGAACTTTTTCATGTCCCTCCATGTCAATTATAGTATGTTCAAAGGGGTTGTGTGTCTATCTGCCAAAGAAAAGGAAAACCTTATTTTCGTCATGCCTATTTCTCTATACGTAACCGTATATAGGTGATGAGTGTTGTTGGTATCTGAGCAGTGAATAACACAGCATCAGGCTAAAATCCCCCTTAGTTATACGCGCTAAGCGTTCAATTTGATATATCTTTATCTATGTAGTCAATCACTGCTAATGGAGTTACAGAATCATGTTATGACACCTTTCACTGAAAGTTTGTAAAGCAAAGTTTATGGACAAGGCAATAGGCCTGCGGATTGAGGCTGAATTTGGGGGTCAACTGGCAACTATCGTATAACAAACAAATTTTGTAATTTTTTGAAAGTATATTTCTTAACAAACTTACCAGTAAAATTTACCCGAAATTTCTGCGTCGGAACATGCTCAAATGACGTCATCAATTTGGCCACCCCAAAACCAAAAAAATCAATGAGAATTTTAGGATATCTCAAGTGTTCATTATACAACTGACGTCATAATCATTAGATAAGTTGCCAGTGTATGTATTTCTTATTTCCTGCCTTTCTTCAAACAAAATTGGGCCCATTTGTGACCTCTTTTCAAAAAATCTGAGCCCAAATTAGGTCATTTCTATGGCAACTTTATGCTGAAAACATTTTTTTTTCTCAAACAAAAAAATGCAACACCCTCTCAACGATAAACACCATTCTAAATTTACATAAGTATGTAAATTTAATAGACTAGAGTTGAGACCTAACCTGTGAGAGACCATAGCTACCATGGTTACACTCAAATTTGCCTGTAGCCATTATAACACAGCTGTCCAGATATCACAATTTTCATTATTAGTGGTGTATTATGTATATTCCATCTCAGTAGCTGGATTTTTTGTTGTTTTTCGTTTTGCATTTGGCACAATCATAGGACAATCTGACATTTTTTCAAGCCAATTAGGCATAGAACATAGATTAATTTCTCATATTAGACGAGACCCTCCTCCACCTCAGCCCCCTTGTTAGTTCATGGCTGTTCCTTTCTTACAGTCCTGTAGAGTGTTTCACCAAACTTCTCATTGGATTCATTTTCACTTCACTGGTTTCAGTCTCGCTATCTCACTTTTTTTTTTATTATGTTTCAGTCACGAGGACTTGCTAAGTGAAACTGGAAACACTAATTGACACTGATCTCACTGAAATCAATGTCGGTGAAATGGGTCTTGCATGGATTTCTGTACGATATCAAAGCAAGCTCATTATACTCGATGGACTACTATAACAACTGGAAACTGGATACCGTTGTACACATTTTGTCATAGATCACTTTAGTCCAGTCAAAATAGGGTTTCAACCACTATACTAATTGCAGTAGGAAATTCCACTGCAGTGCTACTTGTTATGGGCTCCCAAACACCTTACTCAAAGTCCCAAGAAATCCAGTGGGGCATAGTGGCTAAATTTCCATAATATGCAAATTAGCACCCATTATGATAAAAATACAGTGTTTCCATGAAAACTATACTTCTAGGTTTTAGATTGGAACACCGAAAGTGTTGAAACCTATGTTTATAATTTCAGTAAGTGCGATTCAAACATTCACCATGACATGTACATAGTCTGGGCCTCATTTGCATAATATGCAAATTAGCTCCCATAGGCCTAATGATAAAAATACAGTGTCTCCATGAAAACAATGCTTCTGGGATTAAGACTGGAACACCGAAAGTGTTGAAATCTATGTTTACGATGTCAGTTAGTGCGATGCAACTATTTCCATGTACATATAGTCTGGGCCTCATTTGCATAGTATGCAAATTAGCTCCCATAACGATAAAAATACAGTGTTTCCATGAAAACAATGCTTCTAGGTTTCAGATTGGAACACCGAAAATGTTGAAACATATGTTTGCAATGTGAGTTAGTGCGATGTAAATATTTCCACGTATATAATCTCGGCCTCTTGCATAATATGCAAAGGGTTCCGAGCCAACGGAATACTCTAATGCATCAAAGTGCCCGATATGAGCATATCAAGAGTGTTCAAATATGATATTTCACTTTCTCTTCACCAAACACAAACTTTACAGCTTTAGTAAACCAGCATGAATAATATCATAAAATTAGAGTTTGTTATCCAACAGATAATGATAGCTTAAAAGTACGAAATTAAACAAGTGTCAACATCTATAATTTGTCTAAATTTGTAATGAATTAACTCTATTTGGAGGGTGGTTTGCTCGAATCTTGATGATTCATCTCTTGCATCCTTGAGGGTTTTGAGATATTAAAGATGGCACAGTCAAAGGAAACCCTGTAGGTAGCGCCCAAAGTCACCCCAGTCGATCATAATTATCCCCACGACCATTTACACAACATGCATCAACCAACGCGATTTCCGTTGTTTTATAAGCGTACGAGATTTTATTTTCAAGTCGTTTGGCCGTCTAGCAAAGACTCTTTTATTTCCATGAAATAGAATTGGCATTAACAGAGACATTTTCCTACAATGTGTATAATTATCTTTAAAAAGTGGTGCACAGTCAAAGCGACTCGTAGGGAGGTACCCGAATTCATCCCTATACCCTCACGGCTCGGTACAACACACGTGAATACAGCTGTTCGAAGCGAAAAAAACTCTGTGCATAACGTCCCTTTATTTTCATTTCCATTAAAATTCAGTGGAAGTTATAGAAGAATGTTTGTTCTACAATATCTATAGGGTGAAAATGGTTCACATACGAAGGCAACTACGTGGAGAGCGCCCAAAATTACCCCACCCAAAGGCAGTCTAAGACAATAATCATGTACCAACGCAAATACATAATGATGTTCTATTGGTACATGCCTTTAAACAGTCCCTTTGGTCCTCTAGCAAAGAAACTTTTATTTAATGAAATTCAACGGAGTCAACAGACGATATATTGCTCCGCAATTTTGACTACACTGACATAGTTAAAATGGTTATCATTCGAAGGGAGCTATATGGGAAGTACCCACATTAATTGCCTCTATATACATTACCCTTTGTAACGCAAATATCAACGCAATTACAGTCGTTCCAAAAGTGCATGTCTAAAAAAAAAAAATGTTTCTTGAGTTTTATGACTATCACTTGAGTTTTACGTTTATGTATAATTATCGTATGGTGCTATAATCATTGTAAATTCTTTTCATTCGACATAGTTTTACGCACCTCATTTTCTTTTACAAAGAAAGTGATGTCTCGATCTGTTCTTGTTGAAAATGAAATAAAAAGTAAATTGAATTGTATTGAACTGGATTCCTGCCATATCAAGACACTTTTTTTCTATAAAAGTTGCCGGGGTAGAGATGAAATAACAACATTGATCTACAATATCTATACAGTCCAAAGGGTTCACTGGCAAAGACCACCTTAGGAGAGGTGCACAAAGTAACTCCATGCATCCTAAAGGCGATGAAAAACATGCAGTATACAACCGAGAAAAATGTTCCATGGTTACATACCTCTGAAAAGCTCTTTCGCCTGTGTAGCACATGCGCTTTTATGTTCGTAAAATGTTATTAAGGTGATATAGGACACGTTGCTTTACAATATATATTTTGTCAAGCCCTTGGGAAGTGCCCAGATTACCCCTACCCTGACCGTCGTAGTCCTGAAACAGATTAACAAAACATGCATTTATGCCAAAGCAAACTCACTTGTACATGCATGTAAAGTCGTTTTGCCGAGTGGTAAGTAAAGACACTTTACTTTTCATGATTTTTGAATGGTAGAGACACTGCTTTGCAATCATCATACAGTCAAAGGGGTGCATATTCAACGGCAACCGAGTATGATGTGTTCAAAATCATCTAACTCCACGGCAATAAAGAAACATGCACTAGCATATAGCACACATATGTTTCAATTTCCCATGCCTTCACATTTTCCCGATCGTTACGGTTGTAGAGCAATTGCCCTTTTGTTTGTAAGAAATGCAATATGATTACAATAAGAAAAATGCTCTACATTAACCACATTGTCAAAAGGGTGAACATTCAAAAGCAATCTCTTGGGAAATCTCCAGAATTACACCGCCGCTCAAGACCCGTAATTACATCACATGGATACTATGAACGCAAATACCGACGTTCTTTCGTGCATGGTTTTAGAAGACAGTAGTTGCAGCAATACAGCTACACACTTTTATATCAAGGAATGTCGTGGAAATGGTAGGAAAAGCATTGCTTCAAAAAAATATCTATTTAGTGGGAGGATGCACATTAAATGCCAATCCTGTGGGATGTGCCCCCAAAGTGCACCACCCTCATGGCAATACTATTGAAAACATTGAATATCATGAACGCGAATACACTATATGTTCCAAACATACATGTTTTCAAACTTCGATCGTGCCGTAAATCAAGGGCACTTTTGTTTTCAAAAATACGTTGTAGTTAATAGAGGAGACATTGCTCTACAATATCCATATCGTCAAGAGGGTGAACATTAAAAGACAACCCCATGGGAATTGTCCAAAATACACCTACGCTCAAGCCCCCTTTAGACAAAATATAGATATTAGCAACACAAACATCGTTGTTCTATAGCGTGGATGGTTTTAAAAGCAGTTCCGGCAATATAGCAAATACACTTTTTAACAATGAAAAGTCATGGAAATGATAGAAGAGGTTTAACTTTACAAGATCTATGCAGTGAAGAGGGTGCACATTAAATGGCAACCCTGTAGTATGTGCCAAAAAATATCCCACCCTCACGGCAATATATAAGACATATGAAATCATATAATGCGAATATATCATATACCAAACGTGTATGTCTTCAAAATGCCATCGTGCCGTACAGCAAAGGCACTTTTGTGTCCAAGAAATACAACTTCTTAATAGAGGAGACATTGCTCTACAATAAATATATTATCAAAAGGGTGAACATTTAAAATTAATCCCTTGGGAAGTGTCTAAATTCACACCTAAGCTTACGCCCTCTTGTTACAGAACACATATATTAGCAACGCAAATACCGTTGTTCCAGCGTGAATGGTTGTAAAAGTAGTCCCGGCAATACGGCAAATACAATTTTCATCGACGGGAAGCAATGGAAATGATAGAAGAGACTTAACTTTACAAGATCTATACAGTGAAGAGGGTGCGCATTAAACGGCAACCCTGTGGGATGTGCCAAAAATACTCCACCCTCACCGCAATATAGAAAACATTGTAATATCATATAACGCAAATATAATATGTTCCAAAAGTACATGTTTTCGAAATTCCATCGTGCCGTATAGCAAAGGCACTTTTGTATCCAAAAAAACAACCAATTACTAGAGGAAGCATTGCTCTACAATAACTACATTGTCAAAAAGGTGAACATTCAAAGGTAAGCTTTTGGGAGGTGTCTAAATTTACACCTACGCTAACGGCCTTTATTACAAAATATGGATGTTAGCAACGCAAATACAGTTGTTCTAACGTGAATGGTTTTAAAAGTGGTCCGGCAATGCAGCAAATATACTCTTACATCAATGAAAAGTCATCGAAATGATAGAAGAAGATTTACCTTACAAGATCTACATGATAAAGAGGGTGCTTATTGAAGGGCGACCCGGTGCCGTGTGTCCCCAAAATGCCCTTTATTCTCTTGGCAATATAGAAAACATATATTATCCTATGACGCGAATATATAATATGTTTCAAACGTACATGCTGTCGTGCCTTATAGCAAGGGTACGATTGTTTCCAAGAAATGCAATGTAATTAATACAGATTGTCACATAGTTCTTTACCTCAAATGTGACATCTATCATGTCCATATTAATATATTTTGATAAACAGAATACACAAGCAAAATGACACTTGACAGATATGTTGAAATTGCACTCTCATTCCATTGCGTAAACCCGTTTCCGAAGCTCTTTCTCGTTGCCATGGAAACAATTTTGGTGACCATGGTTAGCCTTACAATGAGTTGAGTCATCTAGTGACTGAATACGTTTACTGGGCACCTACTTATTTGAAAGTTATTAAGCTTAATTTATAACTATTTGCGTAGAAAGAATTACATTTTATCATTTAGGGTTTTTTTTTCATGAAAGCGTTACCATGGCAATGACTATATTTCCCCCGTATTAACACATGAGTAAGACGGAAATTGGTTCGGCACTTCGCTGAAACCAACAAGACACATCGTAAAACATATGTTTAGGAATTCTTATTATATTTCAACAAATTAGATGAAAATTATGAAAATTATTATGAATTTTTTGTTTATTTCTACTACGTCAGTGTAAGGTTGCTATAGAAACGCTATTGGTATGCGTACAACTCACCAGCTCAACTGAAAATGAGCATAATTGATGGCTGATGACCTGAGGTACATGAGAAATAGCATTACTGTAGCTAGAATTACTTCCTTTCCGAAATATTCCATTTTTATTATTACAGATGTCGAAGTGACAATTACTCTGGCAAAATTGCAGTTCTTAAGAGGCCATTTTGATGACGTCATTTGAGCATGTTCCGATTAGATTTTTTTGGGTAAATTTCACGTGGGATATTGTCAGGATGTATACTTTTTAAAAAAGTTAAAATTTGCTTGTTATACGATAGTTGCCAGTTGAGTCTTTTTTAAGCCACTTTTTGGCCATCGTCTGCAGGCCTACAAGCAATTGTACATGAATAATACCAATGATTTCAGAGGGAAATTATGGTATACCTAAATGTAAGGGTATCATTGCTTTGGAATTGCTGAGACAATAATATCTTGGCACGAGGGCTTCCACTTCTAATAACTGATCCCTTTGAAGATGTGTCGGTCACGGGTGATCGTCATGATTCATCTTTCACGTAGAAGCTCCCGTTCCACACTGTTAGTTCGAGAAGACTTACCATCATACTTCAAATTGTGATTAAAGGTAAAGACTCAAAATCAGACAAGTTGACGTGTTATGTCTATGGGAGGTGATTTTTTTTTAAACCATGCATTGACTTGACAACGTTTAAGCACCTTTATCTCAGCTGATTTGGTCCATTTCCTCTGAAACTTAAGTATGTGGTAGCTCAGACAATAAGCTGCAGTAATCATGCATTTTATTTTTTCAAATCTCCTCATCAGGTTGATAATTTTGCAGCTAAAAACTGAAAATGAGAATGGAATGTGGACCAAACGATTCCTGAATCATCTTTCACATATAAGCTTACGTTCCTCATATTTTCTCGTCAAGACGTACATGGCCGAGAGGATAAAGGCGACGTCACAAGAGACGTGAGGTTGCACACGTACGGGTTCGAACCCCATAAGAGCACGAAACAAAATACTTATATCTTTTGCTTTTTTTCTTTTATGGAGTATTCACCTTCGTCCATGTAGAAATCACGTTTTCATGTAAACGTACACACACATAGGCACACACACACACACACACACAATATCCCTTTGTTTTGTGTTGGAGACCACATTGCTTTGACTGGCAACTTGGACTTGAAATTACAAATGTTAAAGTGAAGATGACTCTTAAAAGACCTCATGGCCATGTTTGATTTTTTTTTAACAATATAAAGACCTATTGGTAAATATTCATTCACATATCCTTTCCAATCAACTTACTTGGACACACCGACACCACACGAAATTTTCAATTGGTTGCAAGACAGAAACAATTTCATCTGAATTATGTAGGACTGTATAAAGAATTGGACTTCACGAATATTTCTCAATATTCAAGTCGCTACTTAACATTATTTTCGTTGTCGATCACTGAAAATGGAATCGATTCCCGATTTATCTTTCCAACTGTATATTGATCGAATCCACGCATCCACTCGTGGGAAGTTGAATAGCGCTATCAGTCACTTGACGTATATCGCCAAAAAACTGAATATCAATGTAAATTTGTGTTGTGTATAGCATACATAGATAGATTTAAGTTTCGCACAAGATCTTCGGATCTTCCGTGTGGCAGAATCGCTTAGCCCGCTGCGTGTTTATAATGCCCGACCGGAAGGAGAGAAGTTAATCGAGTCCCGCAGGACTTTTTCCTTTTATTTCTTTTTTCTTTCTTTTTTCTGCAGTTCAGCTTCACTCTGATGTCATGAACACAGCTACTCTATTTCCCTTGTTTTGTATTGGAGTTTGGAGGTTGGGTTTGCTTCTTTAATTCGTCGCTGTCACCACGAACTGGCATTTTAGCGCTCTAGCGCACGAAAGTTGCTTTCGAGTAAATTGCGTTTAAAGTTTTTATGTTTTTAAACTTTATGTTTGAATGCGTTAATGGAATAAGATTACACTGAATTTGATATGTAGTCAATCTACATGACTCAGGATTGCTATTGGAGTATTTTTTATGATCAATCATCAAGAATTTCGTCAGAATTAGCTTCCATACAAAAATGTCAGTTCGTGGTGACTAAAGAAATCGTTTTCCCGCTGTGCGCAGTCACCACGAAGTGACATTTTCAGTGTTGCGTACGCATTGTCAATGGAGTATCCAGCACAAATTATAAGAAATCGGGCAATCGTTTTGTCTGTTCACATTTCTATACTTGAACTTATTGAAATCATTTCAAAATTCATGTATGGGAATAAACAGCACACAAGCTTTCTATAGATATGAATTGTGCTGAAATATCAGTTCTCAGTACGCCAATATGGGCTCCAAAACAAAAATGTCATTTTGTGAAAACTTCACTACACAGTCCGAAGTTTTGACAAAGAGACATAAATGCGCATTCTCACATTATAATGCAGGTTGTACACAGACATTATGGGAACACACAGACAAACACAAGCACTCACACCCCTCACTCCCCCCCCCCCCACACACACACACCCACACACCTTCACACACAACACACATACACACCCACAGAAGCTCACGCAGCTAATAAGAAAAAAAATGCATGTATACATGATAATTAAGACTTAATAACTATTACAAAATGAATGACAGAAAAATATGAAGTAACTGATTGACCCAGAAATCTCACGGAGGAAGGGAGAAATAAAATAATACACAGACATTTCATTTCATTTCATTTCGTTTCATTTCAGTCTTTATTGTCCATATCATGGATATTTGTTTTGTTCACATGCTTTTTACAAAACAGAAAAATATACAATACACAATTACATGAACAACATACAATACACAGATCTTTTTTTCGGTCGGTGGAACCGTAAGTTAAGCTCCTTCAGGACTTTCTTGTACAGGGAAAACGAAGCCACGTTTTGACAGTCTTTAATGTACATTTGGTACATTATTCCAACATTCAGGTCAGATGATAGGTACTGGCAAGAGCTTTGTGAACGGCAATAATGACTTTCTGTTCGGGGAAACTTGTCAATATGCCTTTTAATGCTTTCTCTTAGTCGCCTGTCTCTCTCTTTTTGTTGCCTGCCTCCTCTTCCTTCAGCTTGCACGATTCCACATGTTTGTTTCTTTGCTACCACTGTTCGAAGTTGGCGATGGGAGATTCCAAGCGTTCTTACAAACATGTTTTTGCACACACGATATCTTGTATGGGAGTCATTGCTGGACGGTAGGTACTAAGAATATGACTTATTCTTCTTGTTGGCGGGCAAGATATCGAGGTGACGGGCGATCCATTCTCTTTGGCGTTGCAAATCCATGTTGTAGTAGGAAAATCGTATTTTTTCTCGATCAGACAGATTCAGTTCATGACATGAATACTTCTTTCGTTCACACCTTGTGCAGTTCGTTTCGAATGTGCTTGTTTTTCTTCCTGTCATCCTGCGTCCACTTTTCTCGGATAAATATCCTTCTCCGCTGTTCCTCTTTTCCTTTACGATAGCATTCCAGCTCTTTGCATTTTCTGTCTGTTTTGTATAAAGCTGACCTGGTGAGCCATCCACTGCAAAAACTTGTGATATGTCAAGTTCTTGGTCGTCTTGTCTTGTCATCTCGGCGGAACCATCTGTCAGATCTGCGATGATTTCATCTGCATCTTGAGGGCACTCCTGGGACCCTGAGAGGTTGTTCATATTGGTCATTTCATCTTGTAGTATGATGGCAGCACCGTGTACCTGAGAAGAAAGTAATTGAGGCACCTCTGAAATGGATTGAGCCTGATCATTTGAAGGTGTAGTGCAGTGACTCACCTTTGAGAACGACTGAGCTTGATCAAAATTGGCATCATCTTGATGTGCTTGGAAAGGGACAGAATGAAGTAGCTGAATGGAGTAGGATACTTCATCATGATTATCGATAGAAGGGGCTTGATAGACCTCAGGAACGTAGCTAGCATGCCCATCAGAAGTTGCTTTAGCATGATGTAAATTTTGGGATGAGATCCCATCATTACTTATTGTGACCTGATGGTCTTCAGGGAAGAAGAATTCATGGTCAACAACAAAACTATGACCGTTCCTTTCAGGAACGCAGGCCTTTGGGTCATCATTCGGTATAATAGCTAGCAGTTCTGGAATGGAGGTAGTTTGATTTACGTCTGGATCAGAATCCATGGTTGAAGCTGAAGTGTGCTGTACTTGGATGGAGGAAGTTTGATCTGTGTGTGGAGTAGAGTCCATGGTCGAAGCAGCAGTGTGTTGTTCTTGGATGGAGGATGTTTGATCTCTGTATGGAGCAGAATCTGTGGTCGAAGCTTGAGCAGTGTGCTGTACTTGTATGGTGGAAGTTTGATCTGTGTGTGGCGCAGAATCCGTGTTTGAAGCAGAAGTGTGCTGCACTTTGATGGAGTAAGTTTGATCTGTGTGTTGCACTTTGATGGAGTAAGTTTGATCTGTGTGTGGAGCAGAGTCCATGGTCGAAGCAGCAGTGTGTTGTACTTGGAAGGAGGATGTTTGATCTCTGTATGGAGCGGAATCTGTGGTCGAAGCAGGAGTGTGCTGTACATGGATGAAGGAAGTTTGATCTGTGTGTGGAGCAGAATCCATGGTTGGAGCAGCAGTGTCTTGTACTTGGATGGAGGATGTTTGATCTCTGAATGGAGCAGAATCTGTGGTCGAAGCAGCAGTGTGCTGTACTTTGTTGGAGGAAGCTTGGCGATTTTCATCTGTGTGTGGAGCAGAATCCATGGTTGAAGCAGGAGTGTGCTGTACTTGGATGAAGGAAGTTTGATCTATGTGTGGAGCAGAATCCGTGTTTGAAGCAGAAGTGTGCTGCACTTTGATGGAGGATGTTTGATCTGTGTGTGGAGCAGAATCCATGGTTGAAGCAGGAGTGTGCTGTACTTGGATGAAGGAAGTTTGATCTATGTGTGGAGCAGAATCCGTGTTTGAAGCAGAAGTGTGCTGTACTTTGTTGGAGGAAGCTTGGCGATTTTCATCTGTGTGTGGAGCAGAATCCATGGTTGAAGCAGGAGTGTGCTGTACTTGGATGAAGGAATTTTGATCTGTGTGTGGCGCAGAATCCGTGTTTGAAGCAGAAGTGTGCTGTACTTGTATGGAGGAAGTTTGATCTGTGTGTGGAGCAGAATCCATGGTTGAAGCAGGAGTGTGCTGTGCTTTGATTGAGGAAGTTTGATCTGTGTGTGGAGCAGAATCCATGGTTGGAGCAGCAGTGGCTTGTACTTGGATGGAGGATGTTTGATCACTGAATGGAGCAGAATCTGTGGTCGAAGCAGCAGTGTGCTGTACTTGTATGGAGGAAGTTTGATCTGTGTGTGGAGCAGAATCCGTGTTTGAAGCAGAAGTGTGCTGCACTTTGATGGAGGATGTTTGATCTGTGTGTGGAGCAGAATCCATGGTTGAAGCAGGAGTGTGCTGTGCTTTGATGGAGGAAGTTTGATCTGTGTGTGGAGCAGAATCTGCGGTCGAAGCAGGGGTGTGCTGTACTTGGATGGATGATGTTTGATCTGTGTGTGGAGCAGAACCCACGGTTGAAGCAGTATTGTAGTGAAGTGACTCCTTAAAATCTGCATTCATCATTCTAAATGCCTCATTATGATTTGCACATTCATCACTTAACGTAAAGTGTTCAAAACATAAAAAACACAAACATCTGAAGCATGCCGCCCACACTTCCTCTCTGCATCCTTCATGCTCACACGATGCTGGGCCAGGTTCGTTTTCAATGCCAGTGCAGTCTCAGTGCTAGTCTCGGCATAAAAGATACAATTCATAGCATTACTTTCAACATATTGATCTACTAGATGAAGAAATATATATTCATGATTTTTATTATTATAGGGGACATCCGAGCCAGAAATGACATCAACTAAGAGAAAGAAAAAATCCCTACAGAGCGCCGCAAAAATAATGATTTAAGGAAGATATGATATCCTTAGATTTCTTCTTTTTTTTTGGGGGGGGAGGAGATTTCTTGGCCCATCCTAATGAATATTCAGGCGAATTTGTGATATCATCCCCTCACAATATGTCATAATTCAAATAGATTTTTTTTTTTTTTTTGCAGATACAGGTAAAAACTTATCCCTGTATGAAAATATATCAGAATAAACATCATTTATTTATTATGGATAGATAGAAGGGAAGCTTTACTGTCTCATGGGTGAAATATTAAATTTTCGTCATATCAGATATGAAAAAAAAAAATCTTAATTGGTGTACTAGTCTAGCCTTACTCTTCACGAGGCGTGCAAGAGGAACATCACTGTCTGAATCAGAGGACATATCGTTGTCTGGGCAGGATTGGACATCCTTTTCTGTCATTGTGACGGTACCCTACCAGGGCACCCCGAACCAATCCATGGTTACCCGCGTACCCATCGTTAGCTTCCCGTTGAATTGTAGCTGATGAGCCTCCACAGTATTCTGGTCTTGGGTCAGGTCCCACTTGACAATCACGAGCTCAGACCTAAGTGAATGTAAAAATTTTGAAAGGATTCCAGTCCAGTAAGTATCGTGTTGCCGGGTCGGTGTAATAATACGAGTACTTTTAAAGTCTGTTCGTGCGCGTTCGCATGTGTGTGTGTTTTCTAGCAATCATTCCACTCACAGTTACGACAATGACTGGACTCACGAAAAACTCGTCATGCTGTTTGAATATGCGGGTGGTCCGTGTATGTGGATGTCTCTGTGGTTTATTTTGTAGCTTAGTATTGATTCCTTTGTATATTTGTTACGTTTTTATTCAGCTTGCCATATTATACATGTTGTTGTTTTATTCTTCACTACAGGGCACTACTCACAAGCCTAACTTCTCGAGGGGTCCTAACACCATCCATTTCATGATGTGATCAAATTAATACATATTCTTTTTTTATGTCAAATTATGTGTCATCACCAGTTATTTTTCCTGTAAGCTTTGGTGTATTCCTAGACTCAAATATGACAATGTCTGCACAAATTCAATACAGCAATATGTCTCAAAATCAGCTCGTTATCAGCTACGCAACCTAGGATTCATTAGTAAATATCAAATGCTTTAATTACCCATGCTTAAATCTCATCCAGTTTGCATTTTCGTAATGGCCTTATGTTTGACTTGCCTCAAACCTTGCAAAATTAGCAAGATTACAGAATGCCACTGCCCGTGTAGTGACCCTTTCTAACAAGCACACTCACTCCACACAAGTTCTCAAATCAGTTCATTGGTTGCCTGTAAAAGAACGCCTTGTTGTAAGATTCTCAAGTATGTCAAGGTCATAAAGTTTTATGATTATCAACCTACGCGTTTCAAAGAATTGGGGGTGATCAACAAAATCTCTGAGATCAATAAACAATATTTTTCAGCTCTAAGAATACTTTGATACAAGGCATGAAGCAAAGTAAATCAAGTATTTTTGAAAGGTAGAGAACAATATACCGGTACCTTGCTTTCGAGGCATCTCTTGATGTGTTTTTGCGTTTCCCCATGTTGGGCACCAAAGCGTGATCCCACTATGCACTGTAAGGAAAGGAGAGAAACCATGATTGCGCATGATCATTATGACATTGGAAATACTAGTATTTTTTTTTTTTTTACTTAACATGTTCCTAAAGACACGATGAGAATTCACAAACATGTACCAAGTGTGCGGCATACATCATGCATTTTAGATGCATAAGTTGCGGTTATTTTACAAAATTATATCAAATACACACATGGTACCTACACACGTCACTCCCTCACACACACATACACACACAGGCATACACTCAAACACACATGATACATGCTAATTATGCATTACTTGAACACCAGGTGCGAACATACAGATTTAAACTACACATAAGTTTTTCAGTAATACTGAGTGAAAGTTATACAAAAATCAAATCCAAGTAGACCAAGACCTTTGCATAGGCCAATAGTCAAACGTTACTGCTGGACCAACTTTCTGAACTAACCAAATCTTTGTCGGAATTGTAGACTTGTGAGTTAGGCGAAGTCTAGGTCGTCGACTTCCATTCAGTAACCCCTTCAATCAAGGCATATTCCTGCCGAGTATAACAATAAAGATCTAACAACACTAGGACCTAGTCCATCTTAGTCTTGTCTAGGTCTTGATAATGACATTAAATGTAATCGTTAGGCCTAACAGTTACAGTGCTTATTAAATAAGCGTCTAACTCGATCTATATTACAACACTGGCAACATCAGGCCTCTACTTTTTTCCTAACAGTTTTTCTTCTTCTTCTTCTTCTTCTTCTTCTTCTTCTTCTTCCACAGTCCGCCTCTGGCGTATTAATATTATCGTACCTTGTGCTTGTCAAGTGCTGGGTGTACAGTATGCAATATGTTTGAAATAGTTTCCAATAACGGGAACACTGTACTTCTATACAAACCTAGTCGGTCCGAATAAAAAAAGGATCTTTTAAAAAATGCTGGATTTGGCTATTTAGTATTTCCCTATATAAATGGTGATTGATGAAGACGTTGGTTAGGCTGCATAATGTTAAGCGTCGCTACCCGGTACATGAACTAACAGTAACACTACTATTAACGAATGGGGCTAACGTTACAACACATGGTTGAAAAATCTTCACCATTACAAATATCCTTAATTACTTATTCATGTTATCTTTCCTCATCATCATTCAAGTCCCGCTTGATTCTATAAATATCTGTATTTTTCACCTTAAATCTTCCAAATATGATAAGAAATGAAACTATCTGTCTTAATTACCAACCTTTGATATTGTTCTTCCCAGTTCCGGTAGGCCTACATGCCCGTAGAGTTAAAATGTCTCAATGTTGCAACTTCCGGCCAATGAAAACATGACGCGTCGGCTCTGACAAAGAGACATTCGCACACATTGAAGCAACGTGTCACTTCGTGGAGTACCGCGACCTACAAACGTTGTTTTCACAAAGAGGCGTTTTAGTGCGCGTTGGAAAGTGTTTCTTTTGTGATATCTGAATCCGCTGATTTAGGTAAATGTCGTTTGATGTGTACGTCATAATTACGTAACCATTGAAATATGGGCCTCCAAATTTAGCAGGAATGTAAAGGGTCTAGAGTACTATCAATAAACGTGAAACTCTCGAAAACGTGAAATCTAACCATTTTTCAATAAAATGCCAGTTCGTGGTGACAGCGACGAATTTTGTCACACGTAATGTTGTACATTGCCCCTTGAAACAGTACCCCGCTTGCCACCATTCGTTTTCTCTTTCCTTTTCTCTTCATTTGTTCTTGCTTTACTGTAGCAGGATATTTAGGAACGTGTACGTTTACAAAACTAACAGGAATGGGAACTGAATTGATTAACTCTAGTCCAGGTGCATGGCGTCTCGCTTATCTCTTTGGAATTCCAGGTTGTTATTGTTTGACCAAATACCGGAGTTAAAGACAGGCAGTGAAGGAAGTGACTTGATATTGCTTCATAATGAGGAATTTCGGGCAACACCTTTCCAAGTGTAGTGATTATGAAGGGGTTCTCTGTCGTTTATTTTCGTCATGGCTGTTTCACTAGTTTAGCCATAGGTGATATATGTTGTTGGCATCTGGGAGAATAGAACAGATCAGTACCAAACTTGAATAGCCCTATAAGCAATGTGGTAAGCGTTCAATTTTTTGCATTATCTTTCTTCTGTAAAGTCAATCACTACTGATCGAAATACACAATATAATATGACACGTTCAACTGGTAGTTTAGGAAAAGGGAGTTAATGCACGATGCAATGATAAATGTGCTACCATTGATTGTAGAGACATCATTGTGGTGTGGTACTGGTGATGGTAAGGGAACCATAGATTGCTTTTAAAGTAATGAGACAATCATTGGACCTTTGCATCAAGACCGCATTCCCATCTAGAATATAATGAATATTCGTGCGGCGTTGTTGTTTTTTTTTTTAATCCTGACGTGGACATTTTCTTTTTCTTGTTTTTGATTTAATAATGTTATATCTAAATTTGTTTCTTTCCCCTAACACTTTTTTTGTGTGTGTTGAACATAAAGTTGAACGTTCCGTGACCGAGTAGAAGAGCAGCGATTTAGTTACAGTTTCAATGCATCTTGTTTACCATCTTCTCTGACATTAAATTGATGGTTTTAATATTTGACATTGTCTATTTGCCTGTTTATGCTCATAAAACACTGCTATAACAACTAATACATTTGCTTCACTTGTCACACGCAATGATATGGATTGCAGTTGTGAATGCAGTTTTCCTTTTGCCACCTCTCGTTTTTCTCTCCCCTTTTCCCTCACTTTGGTTTTGTTATACTGCAGAGGGAATGATTACAATAACATAGCCCAACTTGAAGTAGGAATGAGAACTGAATAAATTAACTCGAGACCAGGTGTATATAGCGTCTCGCTCATCTCTTTGAAATTTCAGGTTGTCATTGTTCGACCAACGGAGTTGAAGACAGGCTTTATGTTGCTATAGAGGTATCTCGCGCCACATGAATGGAATGCATACGCTGTTTAGTATTATTAATGAACTTTTTCATGTCCATCCCTGCCAATAAAAGTGTGTTTGACGGGGTTCTGTGTCATTCTGCCTATGAGAAAGCAAAGTTTTATTTTCGCCATGGCTGTTTCTCTATGCGTAGCCGTGGGTGATGGGTGTTGGCATCTGGGCAGTAAAGAACCGAGTATCATGCTATAATACCCCCCCCCCCCTTAGGTTCTAAGCGTTCAATACGGTGATATATCTCTCTTCTGTATTATGTCAATCACTGCTGATGGAATTACAGAATTATGTTACGACACGTTAAACTCAAAGCTTAAAAAACAAAGTTTATGCACGATACAAGTAATGGTGCATGAGTCCTATAGGCCATTGATTTTAGATGAGAAATTATGATATGCCTATAGTAGGGGTGTCATTGATTAGGAGTTAATGACACGATTAAGCACTCCTTCCACTTCTAACTGTCCCCTTTGAATGTGTGTCGATCACGTGAGATCGTCACAAATTATCATTCACGTATAAGCTTACGTTCAAAGTGTACTCTTAGTTGGAGGAGACCTTTAGTTACACGGTTAAAGGCGATGTCTCTTTCGCTGGAGCCGTAAGTTTGGCCCGTTTTTCTTTTGCCCTTTTCTCTTTAATTGAGGTATCACTTTCGTCCAGGATAAATCACATTCTCATGTAAACAGACTCACTTGCTCTATATCCCTTGTTTTTGTATCGGAGGCTTCATTGGTTTTACTGCTGGTAAATCTTACAGGCTTGTATATAGCTGTAAGAGCTCTCTTAACTGATCATTATGATAGCAAGATTAGAGGGAGTCATATTGGCAATGTAAATAATGGTCAAAGGTCATGTTTTAAAATGCCACTGTTAAAGCCAGGATGGTTATAAACACTTAATTGTCATGTTTTATTTGTACGTGCCGAGGATCACTTGGACCCCGTTTACAGTGCGAGACTCGGCCGCGGCTCGGCCGCGCCGAGCCCACCTTCATTTCGGTGTAAACGCGCAAAGGGCCAAATGCGGGGCAAAAATTGGCCTCGCATTAGGCCACGCTCTGGAGGTGGTCTCGGCCGCGGCCGAGCCGCGTTCGCGCCCGGCCTTTTTCTCAGTGTAAACGCAAACTGGGCTAAATGCGCGGCCAATTTTAGTCTGGCTTCCAAACCCTAGCCTGTACTATTTCGCTATTCAGGATATTAACCACTTCAACGTCGAAAACTAGTATAGTTTAAGGTGGTTTTGTCCTGCAAAGGATTTTCTCCTTCGGCAAAGGCCTTTGCCCGAACGGCGACTTCGTCGCCACGGAATTCAGTTGGCAAAGGATCTGAAAACCAGACAATACCAAATTGCGTTTGTTTACAAGTAGAGCGCCACTACGACAAAATATTGAAAGGTTTGAATCAAAAGCGCGGCCGAGCCCGGCAGTGTAAACGGACTAAATTGCGGGGCTCGGCCTCGCAATTGAGGTTGGCCTTTGCCGCGGCTCGGCCGCGGCTCGGCCCAGCCCCGCACCGTAAACGGGGTCTAAGTTTATGCACTGTACGTACTCAAAAAGTCCGTAAATCGACTTAGTCGCACACGCACAGAATTTCCTCTTAGTTTGTGTGACAGAAAAACAAATGTGATCTGAATAATGTAGGCCCAAAAAAGTTCAACTAAGTATCTCATTATAACTTCAAGGTGCTATACTACATTATTTTCCTTGTCGATCACGGATGACCGACATCTGATGACCCCAAGCGTATCACCTAACTCGTCTTCAGTGTGACGAGTTTCATATCTCGTTTCTTTTTATTCTTCTTTCTTTCTGGACAATTTTGTTGCGTCAATATCTCAAGAATGACATTACGGAATAACATGACATTTTCAGTCAACATGTCTCATGACAATATCTAGCCACAATAAGGTTTTCATGACAGTAACATATCTACGACGTCATCTAGGCGCCATTTTGTGATTTTCGGACCATGTTACATAATCGATCATAACTTCATAACGAAAGGTCGTTTCTGTATCATTTTCGGTGGACATAAAGTTCAGGCTACGCTCTATCTTACTGTTTAATGCTAATTACCTAGGACATCATTACGCGCGCGTACGCGCGCGTCAAACTTTTAAAAGGCTCAAAACAACTTTCCAATGGGATATCTCGAAGTTTCAGACAATTTTAAGCGTTCCGCGCGTACGCGTCCGTCCGCGCATTTTCGCGCGTAGTACGCGTAAGGAACATGAAAATGCACATTTTTTTTTTCACAGATTTGGATTCCTGATACATTAAGTAACAATATCCACGGATTTCCGATCAATTTTGACATATAACAAAGGAATGCGCTGGCGTCAAAGTTGAAATTTCGTGTACGCGTCTATGTGCAAATATAGCGAAAAACATGTCTTTGTTTATTTCGCCATAGCTCTTAAAAACGTCCGGTGACCCTATGTTTTTATAGCATATTACAAAAGCATATGAATTGGAATAACGTTTCAAGTATCAATATTTCCATAAAACATTATGATGTCATAATATCATTATATGAAATCAAAAAAGTGGAATTAATTTTTTTGAGGTACTGTTTCTGACATCCATTTGCTCGTATCTCTGTTGTTTAAGCTCAATATTATTCCAAAATCAGATATGTCGTACTTTGAACATTTGCCTTTCAAGTCCATGTCATGGTTTTGAAATTTGATGACGTCATCATACTTTAAATTGTGATTAAAAGTAAAGAAGCAAAATCGGACAAGTTTACGTGTTATGTCTACGGGAGATGATTTTTTTTTTACACCATGCATTGACTTGACAACGTTTAAGCACCTTTATCTCAGCTGATTTTGCTTCATTTCCTCTGAGACTTAAGTATGTTGTAGCTCAGACAATAAGCTGCAGTTATCATGCATTTTATATTTTCCAATCTCATCATCAGGTCGACAATTTTGTAGTTAAAAACTGAAAATGAGAATGCAATCTGTACGAAAATATTCCCGATTGTTCTTTGCAACTGTATATTGCACTTGTGGGAATTTGAATAGCGCCATCTCAGGCAACACTGTCACGATAGTATTATTATACATTTAAGTTTCACATACAATCTCCTGGACAGCCGTGTGGCGTAATCGCTTAGCGCTCTGGGTGTTCATAACGCCATAACGGAAGGCGAGAAGTTCGACTCCCGCAGGACTTTTCTCTTTCTTTCTTTTTCTTTTTCTTTTCCGGCAGTTCAGCTTTACTCCGATGTCATTTATCGTATTATTTTATCAAGTATACGTAACCCGTGAACATGGCTTCTCTATTTCCCTTGTTTTGTATTGGAGTTTGGAGATTGGGTTTGCTTCATTAATTTTGTCACACTTAATGTTGTAAATTGCCCCTTGTTACAGTGTCCCGCTTGCCACCTTTCGTTTGCTCTTTCCTTTTCTCTTCATTGGTTCTTGTTATATTGTAACAGGATAGGTAGGAACGTGTACGTTTAGATAACTGGCAGGAATGGGATCTGAATTGATTAACTCTAGTCCAGGTGTATGGCGTCTCGCTCATCTCTTTGAAATTCCAGGTTGTTATTGTTTGACCCAATAACGGAGTTGTAGACAGGTTTTATGTTGCTATAGAGGTATCTTGTGCCACATGAATAGAAGGCATCACTGTTTAGTAGTAGTAATGAACTTTTTCATGTTGTAAATGATATAAAGATATGAATTTCACATCCAATCTTCGGGACAGCCTTGTGGCTTTATAGTCGCTTAGCGCGCTGCATGGTCATTGTGCACTACCTTAGGACGAGATGTTCGGGACCCGCAGGACGCTATTATTTTTTTTTTCTCTCTCTTTCTTTGTTTTTCTTTTGGCAGTTCAGCTTCATTCCGATGTCATTACCCCACGACACACAGTCACTCAAGTTCCTTTTTTTTTCGTCGGAGGCTGGAGGTTGGATTTGCTTCATTTATCATACGTAATGTTGTAAATTGCCCTTGGTATACAGTGCCCCGCTTGCCACCTTTCGTCTTCTCTTTCCTTTTCTCTACGTTTGTTCCTGTTACACTGCACAAGACAGGTCGGAAAATAATTTACATAACTCAACTGGAACAGGAATGGCAACTGAATGAATTAACTCTAGGCCAGGTGTATGGCGTCTCGCTCGTCTCTTTGAAATTCCAGGTTGTTATTTTTTGACCCAATAACGGAATTGTAGACAGGTTTTATGTTGCTATAGAGGTATCTTGTGCCACAAGAGAAGGCATCACTGTTTAGTAGTAGTAATGAACTTTTTCATGTCCCTCCATGTCAATTATAGTGTGTTCAAAGGGGTTGTGTGTCTATCTGCCAAAGAAAAGGAAAACCTCATTTTCGTCATGGCTATTTCTCTATACGTAACCGTAGGTGATGAGTGTTGTTGGTATCTGAGCAGTGAATAACACAGCATCAGGCTAAAATCCCCCTTAGTTATACGCGCTAAGCGTTCAATTTGATATATCTTTATTTATGTAGTCAATCATTGCTAATGGAGTTACAGAATTATGTTATGACACCTTTCACTGAAAGTTTGTAAAGCAAAGTTTATGGACAAGGCAAGCAATTGTACATGAATAATACCAATGAATTCAGAGGAAAATTATGGTATACCTAAATGTAAGGGTATCATTGCTTTGGAATTGCTGAGACAATATCTTGGCACGAGGGCATCCACTTCTAATAACTGATCCCTTTGAAGATGTGTCGGTCACGGGTGATCGTCATGATTCATCTTTCACGTAGAAGCTTCCGTTCCACACTGTTAGTTCGAGAAGACTTACCATCATACTTCAAATTGTGATTAAAGGTAAAGACTCAAAATCAGACAAGTTGACGTGTTATGTCAATGGGAGGTGATTTTTTTTTTTTAAACCATGCATTGACTTGACAACGTTTAAGCACCTTTATCTCAGCTGATTTTGCTCCATTTCCTCTGAAACTTAAGTATGTGGTAGCTCAGACAATAAGCTGCAGTAATCATGCATTTTATTTCTTTAAATCTCCTCATCAGGTTGATAATTTTGCAGCTAAAAACTGAAAATGAGAATGGAATGTGTGAACCAAACGTTTTCTGAATCATCTTTCACATATAAGCTTACGTTCCTCATATTTTCTCGTCAAGACGTACATGGCCGAGAGGATAAAGGCGACGTCACAAGAGACGTAAGGTTGCACACGTACGGGTTCGAACCCCATAAGAGCACGAAACAAAATACTTATATCTTTTGCTTTTTTTTTCTTTCATGGAGTATTCACCTTCGTCCATGTAGAAATCACGTTTTCATGTAAACGTACACACACACAGGAACACATGGCTGGCAACTTGGACTTGAAATTACAAATGTTAAAGTGAAGATGCATGGCCATGTTTGATTTTTTTTTTTTTTTTTACAATATGAAGAGCTATTGGTAAATATTCATTCACATATCCTTTTCAATCAACTTACTTGGACACGCCGACACCACACGAAATTTTCAATTGGTTGCATGACAGAAACAATTTCATCTGAATTATGTAGGACTGTATAAAGAATTGGACTTCACGAATATTTCTCAATATTACTTCAAGTCGCTACTTAGCATTATTTTCGTTGTCGATCACTGAAAATGAGAATGGAATCTGGTCGAAACGATTCCCGATTAATCTTTGCAACTGTATATTGATCGAATCCACGCGGCCACTCGTGGGAAGTTGAATAGCGCTATCAGTCACTTGACGTATATCGCCGAAAAACTGAATATCAATATAAATTTGTGTTGTGTATAGCATGCATAGATAGATTTAAGTTTCGCACAAGATCTTCGGACCTTCCGTGTGGCAGAATCGCTTAGCACGCTGCGTGTTTATAATGCCCGACCGGAAGGAGAGAAGTTAATCGAGTCCCGCTGGACTTTTTCCTTTTATTTCTTTTTTCTTTCTTTTTTCCGCAGTTCAGCTTCACTCTGATGTCATGAACACAGCTACTCTATTTCTCTTGTTTTGTATTGGAGTTTGGAGGTTGGGTTTGCTTCTTTAATTTTGTCACTCGTAATGTTGTAAATTGCCCCTTGAAACAGTACCCCGCTTGCCACCATTCGTTTTCTCTTTCCTTTTCTCTTCATTTGTTCTTGTCATACTTTAGCAGGATATTTAGGAACGTGTTCGTTTACATAACTAACAGGAATGGGAACTGAATTAATTAACTCTAGTCCATGTGCATGGCGTCTCGCTTATCTCTTTGGAATTCCAGGTTGTTGTTTGACCAAATAACGGAGTTAAAGACAGGCAGGGGAGGAAGTGACTTGATATTCCTTCATAATGAGGAATTTCGTGGCAACACCTTTCCAAGTGTAGTGATTATGACGGGGTTCTCTGTCGTTTATTTTCGTCATGGCTGTTTTACTATAGTTTAGCCATAGGTGATATATGTTGTTGGCATCTGGGAGAATAGAACAGATCAGTACCAAACTGGAATAGCCCTATAAGCAATGTGGTAAGCGTTCAATTTTTTGCATTATCTTTCTTCTTTAAAGTCAATCACTACTGATCGAAATACACAATATAATATGACACGTTCCACTGGTAGTTTAGGAAAAGGGAGTTAATGCACGATGCAATGATAAATGTGCTACCATTGATTTTAGAGACATCATTGTGGTGTGGTACTGGTGATGGTAAGGGAACCATAGATTGCTTTCAAAGTAATGAGACAATCATTGGACCTTTGCATCAAGACCGTATTCCCATCTAGAATATAATGCATGTTCGTGCGGCGTTTTTTTTTTTAGATCCTGACGTGGACATTTTTTTTTCTTGTTTTTAATTTAAGAATGTTATATATAAATTTGTTTCTTTCCCCTAACATTTTTTTGTGCGTGTTGAATATAAAGTTGGACGTTCCGTGACCGAATAGAAGAGCAGCGATTTAGTTACAGTTTCAATGCATCTTGTTTACCATCTTCTCTGACATTAAATTGATGGTTTTAATATTTGACATTGTCTGTCTATTTGCCTGTTTATGCTCATAAAACACTGCTATAACAACTAATACATTTGCTTCACTTGTCACACGCAATGATATAGATTGCAGTTGTGCATGCAGTTTTCCTTTTGCCACCTCTCGTTTTCTCTCCCCTTTTCCCTCACTTTGGTTTTGTTATACTGCAGAGGGAATGATTACAATAACATAACCCAACTTGAAGTAGGAATGAGAACTGAATAAATTAACTCTAGGCCAGGTGTATATAGCGTCTCGCTCATCTCTTTGAAATTTCAGGTTGTCATTGTTCGACCAACGGAGTTGAAGACAGGCTTTATGTTGCTATAGAGGTATCTCGCGCCACATGAATGGAATGCATACGCTGTTTAGTATTTAGTATTGAACTTTTTCATGTCCATCCCTGCCAATAAAAGTGTGTTTGACGGGGTTCTGTGTCATTCTGCCTATGAGAAAGCAAAGTTTTTTTTTTTTTTTTTTTTTCACCATGGCTGTTTCTCTACGTGTAACCGTGGGTGATGGGTGTTGTTGGCATCTGGGCAGTAAAGAACCGAGTATCATGCTATAATACCCCCCCCCCCCCCCCCGATAGGTTCTAAGCGTTCAATACGGTGATATATCTCTCTTCTTTATTATGTCAATCACTGCTGATGGTATTACAGAATTATGTTATGACACGTTTCACTCAAAGCTTAAAAAAACAAAGTTTATGCACGATACAAGTAATGGTGCATGAGTCCTATAGGCCATTGATTTTAGATGAGAAATTATGATAAGCCTATAGTAGGGGTGTCATTGATTAGGAATTAATGACACGATTAAGCACTCCTTCCACTTCTAACTGTCCCCTTTGAATGTGTGTCGATCACGTGAAATCGTCATAAATTATCATTCACGTATAAGCTTACGTTCAAAGTGTACTCTTAGTTGGAGGAGACCTACAGTTACATGGTTAAAGGCAATGTCTCTTTCGCTGGAGCCGTACGTTTGGTCCGTTTTTCTTTTGCCCTTTTCTCTTTAATTGAGGTATCACTTTCGTCCAGGATAAATCACATTCTCCTGTAAACAGACTCACTTGCTCTATATCCCTTGTTTTGTATCGGAGGCTTCATTGGTTTTACTGCTGGTAAATCCCACAGGCTTGTACACTGTATATAGCTGTAAGAGCTCTCTGAACTGATCATTATGATAGCAAGATTAGAGGGAGTCATATTGGTAATGTAAATAATGGTCAAAGGTCATGTTTTAAAAGGCCACTGTTAAAGCCAGGATGGTTATAAACACTTAATTGTCATGTTTTATTTCTGGTAAATCTCACAGGCTTGTACACTTTATATAGCTGTAAGAGCTCTCTGAACTGATCATTATGATAGCAAGATTAGAGGGAGTCATATTTGTAATGTAAATAATGGTCAAAGGTCATGTTTTAAAAGGCCACTGTTAAAGCCAGGATGGTTATAAACACTTAATTGTCATGTTTTATTTCTGGTAAATCTCACAGGCTTGTACACTTTATATAGCTGTAAGAGCTCTCTGAACTGATCATTATGATAGCAAGATTAGAGGGAGTCATATTTGTAATGTAAATAATGGTCAAAGGTCATGTTTTAAAAGGCCACTGTTAAAGCCAGGATGGTTATAAACACTTAATTGTCATGTTTTATTTGTACGTGCCGAGGATCACTTGGACCCCGTTTACAGTGCGAGGCTCGGCCGCCCACCTTCATTTCGGTGTAAACGCGCAAAAGGCCAAATGCGGGGCAAAAATTGGCCTCGCATTAGGCCACGCTCTGGAGGTGGTCTCGGCCGCGGCCGAGCCGCGGTCGCGCCCGGCCTTTTTCTCAGTGTAAACGCAAACTGGGCTAAATGCGCGGCCAATTTTAGTCTGGCTTCCAAACCCTAGCCTGTACTATTTCGCTATTCAGGATATTAACCACTTCAACGTCGAAAACTAGTATAGTTTAAGGTGGTTTTGTCCTGCAAAGAATTTTCTCCTTCGGCAAAGGTCTTTGCCCGAACGACGACTTCGTCGCTACGGAATTCAGTTGGCAAAGGATTTGAAAACCAGACAATACCAAATTGCGTTTGTTTAGAAGTAGAGCGCCACTACGACAAAATATTGAAAGGTTTGAATCAAAAGCGCGGCCGAGCCCGGCAGTGTAAACGGACTAAATTGCGGGGCTCGGCCTCGCAATAGAGGTAGGCCTTGTGATCTGAATAATGTAGGCCAAAAAAGGTTTAACTAAGTATCTCCTTATAACTTTAAGGTGCTATATTACATTCTTTTCTTTGTCGATCACGTATGACCGACATCTGATGACCCCAAGCGTATCACCTAACTCGTCTTCAGTGTGACGAGTTTCATATCTCGTTTTTATTCTTCTTTCTTTCTGCCACATTTTGTATCGTCAATATCTCAAGAATGACATTACGGAATAACATGACATCTTCAGTCAACATGTCTCATGACAATATCTAGCCACAATAAGGTTTTCATGAAAGTAACATATCTATGACGTCATCTAGGCGCCATTTTGTGATTTTCGGACCATGTTACATGATCGATCATAACTTCATAACTAAAGGTCATTTCGGAATCATTTTCGGTGGACATAAAGTTCAGGGCCGGTATTCCATAAACTTCTAGACAAATTGCTTAAGTTTAAGCAATTTGTCTTAGATTTTTGCTTAGCTAAGAAAATTACCCTAACGGTATTCCATAAACTGTAAATTATTTTCCTTAAGTCGGGCGATTTGGCTAAGCAAAAATCTTAAATTCTGATGACGTCATAAGCAAGATATTCATGTCATCACTGTTCGCGAACAGCTGCCCCGCGGTGAAAGTCTATGTATTTTACGTGTTTAAGCAACAATCGCAACTACCCTAGCCACCCATGGAAAAAGATGTAGGCCTAATGCACACTTTTCAGAGCCCTTTTTTTTTTTAATAGGAGCAACGTCTTCATATTACTCTAGGTCTCACAGTGTCTAGAATGTCAGTAAACGGCCTACTTATTTAGTAGTAGGCAACCTAGACCTAACAGTTACGTGTTGTTTTGGATCTTTTCGGCCAAAGTTACGGCCTTTTTAACGTTAGTGAGACTCACACCGCAATCACATCACACCACATTGCAAGTACAACACCGAGTGAAAAAAAGAAACATCATGAAATCACGAGAATCAAAATCAAAGCGAGTACTTATATTTACACTCTAACGTAGTTACTAGGCCCAGATAACTTTAGTATTCCGTACTCACCGATCCGGTAGAGCCGGAGAGGACGCTTTGTGACAGTATGGTTGGACCTACTACTTCTCGACCGCCTTTATTTGTAATCACTATTTCGCCGAAAATATTCAACAGATTTACCTCAATTTTGTCTCACTTTGGGAGAAAATACCGCAGATCCTCACTCAGTCCTCAGATTGTCTCTCCGTATCCTACGCACGTAAATCGAGGCGATAAACGCACGGGCGGTTTTTTTCGTGCGCCCGTAAAAACTCATTTTTTAAACCGACCGCCCGCCCTCTACTGATAAAGCACGCTTAGTGAATGACGATCAAGCCTGTCGGAATGCCCCGTCACCCTTTTTATTTTTTATTTATGTATTTTTACATGTTGTTTAACATTGTTTTTTACCGGTAACTTAATTTTTTTTTGTTATTTTCATTGCATAACATGATTTCTTTTGTCCACGTTCATGTTTTTTTTTGTTTTACTGCTATCTAAATTTTGAAAATGATTTATTAGCAATGAACTATAGTCTGTGTGTTAAGACTGTTATTTCGTAATATCTCGAGAGCTTATTACCTTCATGACTAATTACATTTCCTTTTTTTTTATGCCCGTAAAACCATTTAGATCTCATGTTCAGATAATGATACGATTTGTTTATTTTTAGGTGATATTGTTACTTTGATGAATTCTTTCATTGCCTTATCTCATTGTGTTTGTAAATATTTTCATACACATTTTTTTTCATAATTTTGTTAGAGTTTGTAAGTGATGAGGAAGTGAATTAAAAGTGTTTTTATTACTTCAGAATTATTGAAATTGAGTCATGTTTCATTCAATCATTCAGTTCATTGCTGGGAAGCCACCTTGTCACATATTCAATCATTCAGTTCATTGCTGAGAAGCCATCCAGTCACACATTCATATCATTTTCATCCATTTATAAAACACAAACAATCATATTCAAAATTAACAACAATACAAACAATTAATTTAACTTTTCAGATACATACATTTATTTCAACAAAATGCATGTATTTCTTTTTTTTTTTTCCTAATGGCATGGGCACATGTAAACGTCATTTCTTCCGAATGTACGGTTTGAACCGGTACAGTACTTCTGGTGTACCCAGTGTGTGCATCCTTCAATATCACACGCCACCCATGTGAATATTTCGATGTTAGACTGAGGTGGGTGTGGGGGAGTATTCTTCCTGCACACGCAACAGGGATTCTCATCTTCTTCATCATCCGACTCGATGTTCTCGAGTGGGGTTTCGAAGAGCCTCCTGCTCGTCTTTGTGACGGACTTAGTCGTGGCACCTGACGGTCCTGGCTGATCATTGCCCTCAGACGTCTTAACCTTTTGTCGTGATGATCTCTTCTTCGATCTCTCCTCCTCTACTCTGATGAGTTTCAAGAACACATGATCTTCCGTGATGCACACTCCGGAAGCTCTGTAGAAAGAGGCGGTGTCCCTTTTCTTTGTACGTGGTTCAGGGGGAGAAGGCATTCTTGCTGACAAAAATCTGTCTACCTCAGTCTGTTTCCGAGCATGCTTTCGTTTCCTTCGGTCTCCCATGTCGCCCTTGGGTCCAATCTGATGGACTCTGTCTTGAGAGGAGGGGGCTGAGGAGGATGAGGAGGGGGCTGAGGAGGATGAGGAGGGAGCTGAGGAGGATGATGAGGAGGAGGCTGAGGAGGATGAGGAGGAAGCTGAGGAGGATGCCTTCCCAGGTGCTTTGGGTGTGACAAGTCTACTTGTCATTGAAACTTCAGGTATTCCTACAGCAGTTGGGTCGAAGGGATGTATTCCCGTCTTCCTGAAAGCAGACTTCAGGTTGTCTGCTTTCATTGCACGGAGGTATGCCGGAGCAGACAGTCGAGCGATGTCATAGCGGTTGATCATTTCTCCAGGGTTCTTCTGCATGTAGCGTGCACACTCTTGGTTGTAAGCTGACTTCATTGCTGAAAAACAAGCAACATCGAGTGGCTGTGTCACATGGGAAGTGTGCGCCGGCAACACGAAAAGGACGATCTGGTGTTCCCTGGCGAAGTCGATGACAGGAATGCTGATATGGGAAGTGTGCCCATCATAGAGAAGCATAACGAATTCGCCTCTTTCTCTATGTGGCAAGGATGGCAGGAAGTGCTCGGTAAGGAACTGTCGAAACACCTCTCCATTGCTCCACCCACTGTCAGTCATGGTCATCTTCGAACCTGGTAGGGAGCCATCCAAGAGTTGTGACATACGCTTCTTTCCCTTGAACACGTAGAATGGGGGCAAAGCTCTGCCTCCAGCATTCCCGCAAGCCAAGATTGTTGTTGTTGCGATTCTCTGAGATGTTATAGAGTTCGTTCTTGACTTGTTTCTTGCACATGCAACCTTTGGCGGTTTGTGCTCAGTGTTGAAATTGGTCTCATCAACATTGAACACACTGCTGGGTTTGTTCAGAAGCTTGTACTTCTCCATGACATGATGTAGTTCTTCGAAATACTTTGTCAAGATTTCATCTGTGGTTGCCTTAGCACGATTCATCTGGAGCTTGCTTGGTGCCGCCAGACGCAGAGAGGGCCACCTGCGCATGAAAAGGCTGTACCATGTGTCCGACAGTAGTCTGCCCTTGACATCGGCTGGTCTTCGTCCGAGCTCATCGGCCATATCAGTCGCAAGGTGGATCACCTATAAAACGACACAAAAAAAAGGAGAAAAAAAAAAGAAGACGACACCAATTAAGAATATGTCATCTGATATATTTCCTTGTAGTCATACTGGACTGTGTGACATTATGTGGAAATATGTGTCGAACTTTGAGTAATTTAAAGAAAACTAGATCCGATAAATAATCACATTTCTGATAATTTTTAAGTTTTTGATAAAATACTCACATACCTAGGTTTTGGTAAGACCATAGCCGAATGATGCAAGCTTCTTAAGATGTTCCACCAGAGCCTTTTCATCTTTTGGTGTCAAAATTGTGCCTTTTCCGAGATCCATGCTGGAATGTGTTCGACCTCGAAGTCTGTCCAGCAAGGTAGTTTTCGGGATCCCGCACCGATATGCAGCTCTCCTCGCTGAGACACCATTCCTCACGAGTGCAAGAGCTCGCCGGAAATTCTTCTGAGTATAAGTTCTCCGACTAATCCGTCGCGGATTTGCCTATGACGATTATTAAAACAGGTTTTTGAAATTATGTATTTCATTAAAAATGTGAATCTGAATTCAAGGTTTGATTAAAAAAGTCATTACTTTAGTTTTCATAGATTAGCTTTATGTCGTCATAATCACAATCATCAACAACACCCCGTCATCCGTCCTCGTCACACTCGTCACCCATCTCGTCACACTCATCAACATTTTTTTTTTAATAATTTCACTCTAAAATCATCTCCTATTGACTACAGAGTCATATCGTATATTTCATCCAAATGATAATCCTCACACTGAATTCACATTATCATCATTATTACTATCATCATCATCACATGAATTTTTTTTTTCGAGGTCATAATTTAGTTTCAGAGAAACTAGTGAGAATAGAGACACGACAGCCAATGGTTATATGGCATATTAGCGTAGCTGGCGACATACTTGTAAAATACACATGACGTCATCACAGTTGGTCGGCAGACAGCGTAGGCCAGGTTATATTTATCGTCAAAACAACGACGAAAATGTGTTCTACAAACATCTATAACGGATTTTCATGAAAGGTACATACGAATTTTAATGTTAAGGATGTTCTTTTAAAGAAAACTAATACGTTACTTGAATTTCTTACCTGTTTCCTCCTCATTTCTCTTGGTCAAGTGATGCATATTCGATTTCTACGCGTATGCGCCTAGTCCCATGCGTAAGTTTTGATATTATACGCGATAAAGCCACTGCGTGTACGCGGTCGGTTTCAATAAGGGTGGTCGATATGTAGTAGGGCTACCATACTTGCCTGACTCGATACACAAACTGTGATCGCCGCACGTGTATAAAGGGCATTACATACGTCTACGCTTATACGTAATGTAGGGGGTTGTGACATAAACGTAGACTTTATATCCGGGCGGCTATGTGCGTTCCTCCAGCTGCGCGCTCCACTCCGCCGCTAATGCGCGCTGAGAAGGAGGTCGAGGGCACGCATATACGCGCAACACATACCCCCCCCCCCCATTCCCCCGTGGCCCATGGCCCACCGAGTTTCTGCCGTATTGTTACTGTGCAAGTTCCCACGAGACGCACACGAGACGCATCGTCAAACCCTGAACTCATTTCATTTTAATTACTGATGAAATTCTTTAAATAGCAAAAAGATGAAAAATCATGAGCTAAAGCCGCCATCTTTTCTACATTGTTATGCTACACCCATAATTTTTTCTTACTGGAACCCAAGTTAAGACAGCTCAATAGCTGTCTTAAATTTAGGGTAAAGTTCTTAGACAAACCGTTATGGAATACCGACGGCACATTTTTAAGAAAATATGCTTAGCCAGCAAGCCGAAATCTGTCTTAGCTAAGATAAAATTCTTAGCAAAATTCTTAGCAAAATGCTAAGACAAATTCTTAGCCAATTTTTGTGGAATACGAACTTAAGCTAAGAATTTTATCTTAGCCAGAAAATAAGCAAAATTGCTTAGACTTTCTGACTTAAGCATGCTTATCTAGTTTATGGAATACCGGCCCAGGTCACGCTCTACCTTACTTTTAAATGCTAATTACCTAGGACATCATTACGCGGACGTACGCGCGCGTCAAACTTTTAAAATGCTCAAAACAACTTTCCAATGGGAAATCTCGAAGTTTCATACAATGTTAAGCGTTCCGCGCGTACGCGTCCGTCCGCGCATTTTCGCGCACAGTGCGCGTAAGCAACGTGAATATGCGCATTTTTTGACAGATCTGGATTTCTGATACATTAACCCGTTCCTTCCGCATTCTCTGAGTGCCTTTAATGCCCCCAAACGAGATTCTTTTCGCCCGTCGACAGAGAGGCACACAGGTTGGTAATACAGCTGTTTGAAGGCAGTCAAGCGGTTCATTGTGTCCCCCTTTCTACGGTCAACTACATGTGCCCGTGAACAATGGAAATATCGATCGGGTGCGAGGTATGAATAGAGCGTGCGCTGATGAGCTCTCAGAATCTTTTGTTCTACGCAAAACCAGGTACCTGAATGAGGTGACTGGGGTCAGCGAACCCGCATTTCTAACTGATCTCAGCCTTGATCTATGTACATGTTCGTACGAGTTTACAGCAGAACAAGCAAAACACTAAATCAGGAAAAGGTACATAATACTGTAAAACCCCCTTTTTTAAACAGCAGGAGAACAAATCCTGATAGAATAAACTCTGATCTTTTTATCAAACCCACTTTTTTGAGCATTCTAACACAAAGAAACATGGATTTAGGTCACTAAAGCAGGCACCCTTGTCTTCATTTTGGGAACCTGGTAAACCAGGTTCCCGTATATCAGTTGCTCCCACGGGAACCTGGTAAACCAGGTTCCCGTAAGGAACGGGTTAAGTAACAATATCCATTGATTTCCGATCAATTTTGACCTATAACAAAGGAATGCGCTGGCGTCAAAGTTGAAATTTCCTGTGCGCGTCTATGTGCAAATATAGCGAAAAACATGTCTTTGTTTATTTCGCCATAGCTCTTTAAAACGTCCGGTGACCCTATGTTTTTATTGCATATTACAAAAGCATATGAATTGGAATTAACGTTTCAAGTATCAATATTTGCATAAACATTATGACGTCATAATATCATCTGAAATCAAAAAAGTGGAATTAATTTTTTTTGAGGTACTGTTTCTGACATTCATTTGCTCGTATCTCTGTTGTTTAAGCTCAATATTATTCCAAATTCAGATATGTTGTACTTTGAAAATTTGCCTTTCAAGTCCATGTCATGGTTTTGAAATTTGATGACGTCATCATACTTTAAATTGTGATTAAAGGTAAAGAAGAAAAATCGGACAAGTTTACGTGTTATGTCTATGGGAGGTGATTTTTTTAAAAAAACATGCATTGACTTGACAACGTTTAAGCACCTTTATCTCGGCTGATTTTGCTTCATTTCCTCTGAAACTTAAGTATGTTGTAGCTGAGACAATAAGCTGCAGTAATCATGCATTTTATTTTTTGATATTTCCTCATCAGGTTGACAATTTTACAGTTTAAAACTAAAAATGAGAATGGAATGTGGACGAAACGATTCCTGATTCATCTTTCACATACATAAGCTTACGTTCCTCATATTTTCTCGTCGAGACGTATGGCCGAGTGGTTAAAGGCGACGTCTCAGAGACGTGAGGTTGCCCACATGCGGGTTCGAACCCCACAAGAGCACGAAAGGAAATACTTTTTTTTTTTTTACTTTTTTTTCTTCAATGGAGTACTACACCTTCGCCATGTAGAAATCACGTTCGCATGTAAACACACCTATACGCACACACACACACACACACACAGTACCCTTTGTTTTGTGTTTGAGACCGCATTGCTTCGACTGCTGCAAAATTTTGCAGACTGGGTTTACAAACTGATCATAGTATATTGTAACAAAATGATATTTATTTTGTTTAGATGAAACGTGCATTTTAGTTGGAATTAGTGCACCTCCGGAGTGTGAGCGAAATTTGTTCATATCAATTCAATAACACAATGTAGTCGTGGTTACTTTGTGCTGATTTATACATGTAACAAGCTATACATTGTAAAAAAGGTATTTGATTTGTTCCTTTAAGTCAGTCTTCTGTATTGATGATTATTTGTCAATTAGTGGTTTTTGTGGAGATTCACAGAGTGATAAAAAGTATGGATGATAAGTGCAGCGATAATTCCTACAGTTAGTTCAAAGTTGTGTTACAGAGGTTTGATACATACATTTAGCATTGTGTATGTGTATATACGTGTGTATACAGGCTGGCCATATGACACATTCTAGACAATTAATCTTAATTAATTAGCAAACGTGATCAGCTATGGAACTCAATATGGTATTGATGTATAATGTAAATAATTTCAATCAAACTGTGACGAGTTTAAAGGGATAACTGAACTCTGTGTAAAAATAAAGCAATTTTAAGGAAATTTTAGGGGAATTTGATAACCATGCCTATAATAATTTCACACAGGTACTATTAGCTGCCTCATGTTCGTGTGTTTGATCGTCATGTCAATACCAAATCTGACGACGTACCATGAATATGTTATACTTTGAACAATTGTCTATCAAGTTCATGTCGATGTTGTCTAATTTGATGACGTCATCATACTAGAAGTTGTGATTAAAGGCAAGATATCAAAATCAGCGAAGATTATGTGATATGTCTGTGGGAGGGGATTTTTTTTTTTCTAACCATGCACTGACGATAACGCTCAAGCACCTTTACCTCACTTGATTTTGCTTCATTTCCTCTGAAACTTAAGTATGTTGTAGCTGACAGAATAAGCTGCAGTAATCATACATTTTATCTTTTTTTTCAAATCTTCTCATCAGGTTGATAATTTTGCAGCTTAAAACTGAAAATGAGAATGGAAGGTGGACGAAACGATTCCTGATTCATCTTTCACATACATAAGTTCACGTTCCTCATACTTTCTCGTCGAGACGTATGGCCGAGTGGTTAAAGGCGACGTCTCAGAGACGTGAGGTTGCACGCGTGCGGGTTCGAACCCCACAAGATCACGAAACAAAATACTTAGCCATTTTACTTTTTTTTTCTTCAATGGTGTATTACATATTCGTCCATGTAGAAATCACGTTCGTATATAAACGCACCTATACACACACAAACACACACACCCACACACACACAATATCCCTCTTTTTTGTGTTGGAGACCACATTGCTTCGATTGCTGCAAAATTTTGCAGGCTGCCTTTGTCAAGCCGATCATAGTATGTAATGACGACGACGGAGGTGTTGTACTTTGAACAATTGTCTTTCAAGATCATGTCATTGTTTTGTCCTTTGATGACGTCATCACACTGAAAAATGTGATTAAAGGTAAAGACGCAAAATCGGACAAGTTTACGTGTTATGTCTATGGGAGGTGATTCTTTTTTAAAACCATGCATTTACTTGACAACGTTTAAGCACCTTTATCTCAGCTGATTTTGCTTCATTTCTTCTGAAACTTAAGTATGTTGTAGCTGAGGCAATAAGCTGCAGTAATCATGCATTTTATTCTTTGACATCTCCTCATCAGGTTGACAATTTTGCAGTTTAAAACTGAAAATGAGAATGGAATGTGGACGAAACGATTCCTGATTCATCTTTCATACATACATCAGTTTACGTTCCTCATATTTTCTCGTCGAGACGTATGGCCGTGTGGTTAAAGGCGACGTCTCAGAGACGTGAGGTTGCACACGTGCGGGTTCGAACCCCACAAGATCACGAAACAAAATACTTAGCTATTTTACTTTTTTTTTTTCCTTCAATGGTGTATTACATATTCGTCCATGTAGAAATCACGTTCGTATATAAACGCACCTATACACACACACACACACACACACACACACACACAATATCCCTCTTTTTTGTGTTGGAGACCACATTGCTTCGACTGCTGCAAAATTTTGCAGGCTGACTTTGTCAAACCGATCATAGTATGTAATGACGACGACGGAGGTGTTGTACTTTGAACAATTGTCTTTCAAGACCATGTCATTGTTTTGTACTTTGATGACGTCATCACACTGAAAATTGTGATTAAAGGTAAAGACGCAAAATCGGACAAGTTTACGTGTTATGTCTATGGGAGGTGATTTTTTTTAAACCATGCATTGACTTGACAACGTTTAAGCACCTTTATCTCAGCTGAATTTGCTTCATTTCCTCTGAAACTTAAGTATGTTGTAACTGAGACAATAAGCTGCAGTATTCATGCATTTTATTCTTTGAAATCTCCTCATAAGGTTGACAATTTTGCAGTTGAAAGCTGAAAATGAGAATGGAATGTGTGCGAAACGATTCCTGATTCATCTTTCACATACATAAGTTTACGTTGCTCATATTTTCTCGTCGAGACGTATGACCGAGTGGTTAAAGGCGACGTCTCAGAGACGTGAGGTTGCACACGTGCGGGTTCGAACCCCACAAGATCACGAAACAAAATACTTAGCTATTTTACTTTTGTTTTCTTCAATGGTGTATTATATATTCGTCCATGTAGAAATCACGTTCGTATATAAACGCACCTTTACACACACACACACACACACACACACCCACACACAATATCCCTCTTTTTTGTGTTGGAGACCACATTGCTTCGACTGCTGCAAAATTTTGCAGGCTGACTTTGTCAAACCGATCATAGTATGTAATGACGACGACGGAGGTGTTGTACTTTGAAAAGTTGTCTTTCAAGACCATGTCATTGTTTCGTACTTTGATGACGTCATCACATTGAAAATTGTGATTAAAGGCAAGGTATCAAAACCAGCCGATTGTAGGTTTTATGTCTACGGGACGTATTTTTCCCAAGTTGCCAGAAATGGCATAGCGACATCAGTCGTTACAAGGCCGCATTTCCGTCTAGCAATGCAATACATGTTCACGCGGCCACGTTTGTTGAGTGGGCATTGACTTTTTCCCCCTGTAATAATATCTATACATTTTTATTTTGCCTTACCATTTCCGTGGATGTCCCGTGGCCGAGTGGTTAGAGAAACGATTTTGCATGCACGCTCAATATAACTTCAAGGTGCCTATATCACATTCTTTTCTTTGTCGATCACAGATGACCGACATCTGATGACCCCAAGCGTATCACCTAACTCGTCCTCAGTATGACGAGTTTCATATCTCGTATCTATACATTTCTTCTTTTTTTTTTGCCTTACCATTTCCGTGGATTTCCCGTGGCCGAGTGGTTAGAGAAACGGTTTTGCATGCACGCTCAATATAACTTCAAGGTGCCTATATCACATTCTTTTCTTTGTCGATCACAGATGACCGACATCTGATGACCCCAAGCGTATCACCTAACTCGTCCTCAGTGTGACGAGTTTCATATCTCGTTTTTTATTCTTCTTTCTTTCTGGACAATTTTGTGTCGTCAATATCTCAAGAATGACATTACGGATTAACATGAAATTTTCAGTCAACATGTCTCATGACAAAATCTAGCCACAATAAGGTTTTCATGCCAGTAACATATCTGTGACGTCATCTAGGCGCCATTTTGTGATTTTCCGACCATGTTACATGATCGATCATAACTTCATAACTAATGGTCATTTCTGTATCATTTTCGGTGGACATAAAGTTCATGTCGCATTCTATCTTACTTTTCAGTGCTAATTACCTAGGACATCATTACACGCGCGTACGCGCGCGTCAAACTTTTAAAAGGGTCAAAACAACTTTCCAATGGGAAATCTCGAAGTTTCAGACAATTTTAAGCGTTTCGCGCGTCCGCGTCCGTCCGCGCATTTTCGCGCGCAGTGCGCGTAAGCAACATGAAAATGCACATTTTTTGACAGATTTGGATTCCTGATACATTGAGTAACAATATCCATTGATTTCCGATCAATTTTGACCTATAACAAAGGAATGCACTGGCGTCAAAGTTGAAATTTTGTGTTCGCCTCTATGTGCAAATATAGCGAAAAACATGTCTTTGTTTATTTCGCCATAGCTCTTAAAAACGGCCGGTGACCCTATGTTTTTATAGCATATGAATTGGACATAACGTTTCAAGTATCAATATTGCCAGGAAAACTCGGTGACGTCATCATATTGTAAGGGGGTGTTATCGTGTGTGTGTGTGTAGAATGAAGTCACTTGTCAGGATGGCTTATTCTCACCCCGAATACATAATTTCATCCAAATGGATATATCACACAGAAACATTAAGCAAACTAAATATGTGGGCGTCAAAGCAGTGACAAAGACAATGTAGTACACATTGGATTACATTAATCACCTTGTTGGTGTTGAGATTTATTCAACGCCAGTCATCAGAGCAACCAGTTTGATCTCTTTTAACCATGAAAAATAAAAAGAGCTATTATACATATACAATTGACTGAGATAATGTACTCACATATAAGTCCACTCTGATATTCAATGAAGGGGATTGGGTCATCCACTACCATTCAATTTTCGCGCAAAATGCTCACAAATACAGTTCTCGCGGTCGACTTAACGTGCTAACTGATGGCGAATCTCGTTGAAGCGCTCAGTTCATGAAGTGAAGAGGAGCCGCGAATGATGACTTGAAGACATCTCTGCGTTGAGTTGACTCACACATACAGTTGGGGGGGGGGGGTCCATGTCCAAATGAAAGTTACTTCGGGATTGCTGCACATTCCGAAAGCTGCATGTCTGGTCCTCAAAACACTGAGTAGTCATTTGACTCTTCCTCAGGTCGACCAACATGATAACAGACCGTTTCGAATGTACAGCAAAGCGTCTATAAAATATCATTCGAAACATCTTATCAACTTTGAACTGATGTACAGTAGACATGACTTAGTTATGTCAGGACGGAATTCGGTGTATAGACGCAAAAGTTTGAGTTTCTCCACTAAAACATTTAAGTATATAACAGCTTGGTCTCTGAGAAATTTGAACACATCCTTCCACTTCACAGGGCTTGGGGAGGAGAGCAGGGAGGTGGGAATCCACCTCCCTCGGGAGAGAGACTGAACCGAAGTCTTTTTTCCAATATATAGGCCCTACTATATGTGACCGTGCACCTCAAAACGAACATAAAGTCGCACACACTGATCTTGCGTGAGGACTGAAAATAAGTGAAATGGGTCAACCCTGCCGAACTCGACTTTTTCATATTTTCTGAAAGAGCGGGTCTTCTTTTACATTATGCTAAAATTTGATATCATAAAACGGGCAGAAAAGTGTGTTTTTTTAGCAGTTTATCTCGAACATTTTTGGTAGAATAGTATGATCAGGTGTGTCTTTAGAATCCCTTTTTCATTTCTGAAAAACCTTGTCCACACTCTTCACTTTCAACTCTAATTACTTTTGAAAAGCTAGTGTTACTGCTTTGAAAGTTGGCATTAAGTATGGACAGAATGTGTTAATGAGGCATGCTTAATTTCAGTTTAATCTTATAATCCCTTCATTGTTGTTACTCTGGCGGTTTACTTCCTGTTTTTTGTCCCATTCATCTCACAGCCAGCACGGTTTGGTAAAGATTATTAAGCGCTTGAATAGACACTGTACTTCAGAGCCTCTTTTCTCAGTTCACACTTTTCCTGAGTTTGTGCTTTCTTTCTAATATTTAGATAGGTTAGGAGAGTCCATTTGATTTGAGTTATACATCATTTTAAAGCTTAAAGTCTGCTCTTTCAGAATATGGTCTTAACTAAAAATTCATATCTGGCGACTTTTTGTTTGTTTTGAGGTGCAAGGTCACATATATACTTTCCTGTTCCTACTATCCCATAATACTTATCTCTGGTATCGTACCCAAGCTTTCCTGACTAACCCTTCTCAAAGAAACTTTATACAAAAACTTTATACAAAAACTGACCATGAATGGTAAGGGCGAGAGAGAGAGAGACAAAGAGGCAGAGAGAGATAGGGGAGATTGAGAAAGAGACTTAATACAAAGCATTGTACATGTATGCTGTACTCTTGTTCTTTGTACGGCATCACAGGGTGGCAAACTTCAAAGTAACATAGAACAATACCAGCCACTTTAATGTGGTTTTCCATCTCTAAGTCACAGTCCAGTCATTGCCACTGTCCAGTCATTGCCACTAAATCCACTATTCAAGTAGGGTGGCAGTACCTCTTTTGTTTCATAAACTCATTCACCCTCCAGGTTGCATGGTGGCACTATGTAATACACTGCGTACCAAGCACCTATTGTATCTTGGTAATGAATAGATTTCAGCTTTCTGGTTCTACAAACACTATGTACAGTAAAATGGGCAAGTTGCTCCATCACTTATATTACATGTCTTGGCATGAAAACTAGTATTTTCCAGCTTTCTGCCATTACAATCTCTACAGTAAAGTGGGCATATTGCTCCACCACTTTACAATATCATCATCTGAAATCAAGAAAGTGGAATTAATTTTTGAGGTACTGTTTCTGACATTCATTTGCTCGTATTTCTATTGTTTAAGCTCAGTATTATCCCAAATTCAGATATGTTGTACTTTGGACATTTGCCTTTTAAGTCCATGTCATGGTTTTGACATTTGATGACGTCATCATACTTTAAATTGTGATTAAAAGTAAAGACACAAAATCGGACAAGTTTACGTGTTATGTCTATGGGAGGTAATTTCTTTTTAGACCATGCATTGACTTGACAACGTTTAAGCACCTTTATCTCAGCTGATTTTGCTCCATTTCCTCTGAAACTTAAGTATGTTGTAGCTCAGACAATAAGCTGCAGTCATCATGCATTTTATATTTTCAAATCTCCTCATCAGGTCGACAATTTTGTAGTTAAAAACTGAAAATGAAAATGCAATCTGCTCGGAAATATTCTTGATTGTTCTTTGCAACTGTATATTGGTCGAATCCACGCAGCCACTTGTGGGAAGTTGAATAGCGCCATCTCAGGCAACACTGTCACGATAGTATTATCATACATTTAAGTTTCGCATATAACCTCCTGGACAGCCGTGTGGCGTAATCGCTTAGCGCGCTGGGTGTTCATAACGCCATAACGGAAGGCGAGAAGTTCGACTCCCGCAGGACTTTTCTCTTTCTTTCTTTTTCTTTTTTTTTTTCGGCAGTTCAGCTTTACTCCGATGTCATTTATCGTATCATTTTATCAAGTATAAGTAACCCGTGAACACGGCTGCTCTATTTCCCTTGTTTTGTATTGGAGTTTGGAGATTGGGTTTGCTTCATTAATTTTGTCACACTTAATGTTGTAAATTGCCCCTTGTTACAGTGTCCCGCTTGCCACCTTTCGTTTGCTCTTTTCTTTTCTCTTCATTGGTTCTTGTTATATTGTAACAGGATAGGTAGGAACGTGTACGTTTAGATAACTGGCAGGAATGGGATCTAAATTGATTAACTCTAGTCCGGGTGTATGGCGTCTCGCTCATCTCTTTGAAATTCCAGGTTGTTATTGTTTGACCCAATAACGGAGTTGTAGACAGGTTTTATGTTGCTATAGAGGTATCTTGTGCCACATGAATAGAAGGCATCACTGTTTAGTAGTAGTAATGAACTTTTTCATGTTTAAATGATATAAAGATATGAATTTCATATCCAATCTTCGGGGCAGCCGTGTGGCTTTATAGTCGCTTAGCGCGCTGCATGGTCATTATGCCCTACCTTAGGACGAGATGTTCGGGACCCGTATAGGACGCTATTATTTTTTTTTCTCCCTTTCTTTGTTTTTCTTTTGGCAGTTCAGCTTCATTCCGATGTCATTACCCCACGACACACAGTCGCACAAGTTCCATTTTTTTTTTTTTTTGTCGGAGGCTGGAGGTTGGATTTGCTTCATTTATCATACGTAATGTTATAAATTGCCCTTGGTATACAGTGCCCCGCTTGCCACCTTTCGTTTTCTCTTTCCTTTTCTCTACGTTTGTTCCTGTTACACTGCACAAGACAGGTCGGAAAATAATTTACATAACTCAACTGGAGCAGGAATGGCAACTGAATGAATTAACTCTAGGCCAGGTGTATGGCGTCTCGTTCGTCTCTTTGAAATTCCAGGTTGTTATTGTTTGACCCAATAACGGAATTGTAGACAGGTTATATGTTGCTATAGAGGTATCTTGTGCCACATGAGTAGAAGGCAACACTGTTTAGTAGTAGTAATGAACTTTTTCATGTCCCTCCATGTCAATTATAGTGTGTTCAAAGGGGTTGTGTGTCTATCTGCCAAAGAAAAGGAAAACCTTATTTTCGTCATGGCTATTTCTCTATACGTAACCGTAGGTGATGAGCGTTGTTGGTATCGGAGCAGTGAATAACACAGCATCAGGCTAAAATCCCCCTTAGTTATACGCGCTAAGCGTTCAATTTGATATATCTTTATTTATGTAGTCAATCACTGCTAATGGAGTTACAGAATTATGTTATGACTCCTTTCACTGAAAGTTTGTAAAGCAAAGTTTATGGACAAGGCAAGCAATTGTACATGAATAATACCAATGATTTCAGAGGGAAATTATGGTATACCTAAGTGTAAGGGTATCATTGCTTTGGAATTGCTGAGACAATATCTTGGCACGAGGGCTTCCACTTCTAATAACTGATCCCTTTGAAGATGTGTCGGTCACGGGTGATCGTCATGATTCATCTTTTACGTAGAAGCTTCCGTTCCACACTCTTAGTTCGAGAAGACTTACCATCATATTTCAAATTGTGATTGAAGGTAAAGACTCAAAATCAGACAAGGTGACGTGTTATGTCTATGGGAGGTGATTTTCTTTAACCATGCATTGACTTGACAACGTTTAAGCACCTTTATCTCAGCTGATTTTGCTCCATTTCCTCTGAAACTAAAGTATGTCGTAGCTCAGACAATAAGCTGCAGTAATCATGCATTTTATTTTTTTTTCAAATCTCCTCATCAGGTTGATAATTTTGCAGCTAAAAACTGAAAATGAGAATGGAATGTGGACCAAACGATTCCTGAATCATCTTTCACATATAAGCTTACGTTTTCTCGTCAAGACGTACATGGCCGAGAGGATAAAGGCGACGTCACAAGAGACGTGAGGTTGAACACGTACGGGTTCGAACCCCATAAGAGCACGGAACAAAATACTTATATCTTTTGCTTTTTTTTTTTCCTTTATGGAGTATTCACCTTCGTCCATGTAGAAATCACGTTTTCATGTAAACGTACACACACACAGGCACACACACACACACACACACACAATATCCCTTTGTTTTGTGTTGGAGACCACATTGCTTTGACTGGCAACTTGGACTTGAAATTACAAATGTTAAAGGGATCATATAGTTTTGGTTGAGACCTATTCAGGTTTCTAACGTTTTTTGGTGAGATAATGAGAAACCTCTTATGACATATGAAAGAGCATGTAATTCTATGAGGAATGCAACGTTTATTTGATGAAAATTGGTTTTGAAATGACTGATATCCAAAAAAGAGCGATTCTAATAAAGTGTGGGACCCACACTTTATTACGATCGCTTTGTTTTACTTTGTTTTTGGATGTTACAGTCATTCCAAACCCGATTTTCATCAAATAAACTTTGAATTCCTCTTAAAATGGTATGCTCTGTACTACATCATAAGTGTTTTCTTGGTATCTCGCAAAAAGTTAAAAGCCCAATTCTCATCTCCACCAATACTGTACCATCCCTTTAAAGTGAAGATGACTCTTAAAAGACCGCATGGCCATGTTTGATTTTTTTTTTTTTTTACAATATAAAGACCTATTGGTAAATATTCATTCACATATCCTTTTCATTTAACTTACTTGGACACGCCGACAACACACGAAATTTTCAATTGGTTGCATGACAGAAACAATTTCATCTCAATTATGTAGGACTGTATAAAGAATTGGACTTCACGAATATTTCTCAATATTACTTCAAGTCGCTACTTAACATTATTTTCGTTGTCGATCACTGAAAATGAGAATGGAATCTGGTCGAAACGATTCCCGATTAATCTTTATGACAAAAAACCATACTTCAAAATCTTCAAAAATGGACTTATCGGTTTTGGCAAACAAAACTCTTCATGTATTAATCGAATCCACGCGGCCACTCGTGGGAAGTTGAATAGCGCTATCAGTCACTTGACGTATATCGCCGAAAAACTGAATATCAATGTAAATTTGTGTTGTGTATAGCATACATAGATAGATTTAAGTTTCGCACAAGATCTTCGGATCTTCCGTGTGGCAGAATCGCTTAGCACGCTGCGTGTTTATAATGCCCGACCGGAAGGAGAGAAGTTAATCGAGTCCCGCTGGACTTTTTCCTTTTATTTCTTTTTCTTTCTTTTTTTCTGCAGTTCAGCTTCACTCTGATGTCATGAACACAGCTACTCTATTTCCCTTGTTTTGTATTGGAGTTTGGAGGTTGGGTTTGCTTCTTTAATTTTGTCACTCGTAATGTTGTAAATTGCCCCTTGATACAGTACCCCGCTTGCCACCATTCGTTTTCTCTTTCCTTTTCTCTTCATTTGTTCTTGTTATACTGTAGCAGGATATTTAGGAACGTGTACGTTTACATAACTAACAGGAATGGGAACTGAATTAATTAACTCTAGTCCAGGTGCATGGCGTCTCGCTTATCTCTTTGGAATTCCAGGTTGTTATTGTTTGACCAAATAACGGAGTTAAAGACAGGCAGGGGAGGAATTGACTTGATATTGCTTCATAATGAGGAATTTCGGGCAACACCTTTCCAAGTGTAGTGATTATGACGGGGTTCTCTGTCGTTTATTTTCGTCATGGCTGTTTCATTATAGTTTAGCCATAGGTGATATATGTTGTTGGCAATTAGGAAAAATTGGGAATTGGGAGAAAAAACAGTACCAAACTGGAATAGCCCTATAAGCAATGTGGTAAGCGTTCAATTTTTTGCATTATCTTTCTTCTTTAAAGTCAATCACTACTGATCGAAATACACAATATAATATGACACGTTCCACTGGTAGTTTAGGAAAAGGGAGTTAATGCACGATGCAATGATAAATGTGCTACCATTGATTTTAGAGACATCATTGTGGTGTGGTACTGGTGATGGTAAGGGAACCATAGATTGCTTTCAAAGTAATGAGACAATCATTGGACCTTTGCATCAAGACCGTATTCCCATCTAGAATATAATGCATGTTCGTGCGGCGTTTGTGTTTTTTTTAATCCTGACTTGGACATTTTCTTTTTCTTGTTTTTAATTTAAGAATGTTATATATAAATTTGTTTCTTTCCCCTAGCATTTTTTTTTTTGTGTTGAATATAAAGTTGGACGTTCCGTGACCGAGTAGAAGAGCAGCGATTTAGTTACAGTTTCAATGCATCTTGTTTACCATCTTCTCTGACATCAAATTGATGGTTTTAATATTTGACATTGTCTGTCTATTTGCCTGTTAATGCTCATAAAACACTGCTATAACAACTAATACATTTGCTTTACTTGTCACACGCAATGATATGGATTGCAGTTGTGCTTGCAGTTTTCCTTTTGTCACCTCTCGTTTTTCTCTCCCCTTTTACCTCACTTTGGTTTTGTTATACTGCAGAGGGAATGATTACAATAACATAACCCAACTTGAAGTAGGAATGAGAACTGAATAAATTAACTCTAGGCCAGGTGTATATAGCGTCTCGCTCATCTCTTTGAAATTTCAGGTTGTCATAGTTCGACCAACGGAGTTGAAGACAGGCTTTATGTTGCTATAGAGGTATCTCGCGCCACATGAATGGAATGCATACGCTGTTTAGCATTAGTAATGAACTTTTTCATGTCCATCCCTGCCAATAAAAGTATGTTTGACGGGGTTCTGTGTCATTCTGCCTATGAGAAAGCAAAGTTTTATTTTCGCCATGGCTGTTTCTCTATGCGTAGCCGTGGGTGATGGGTGTTGTTGGCATCTGGGCAGTAAAGAACCGAGTATCATGCTATAATACCCCCCCCCCCCGTTAGGTTCTAAGCGTTCAATACGGTGATATATCTCTCTTCTTTATTATGTCAATCACTGCTGATGGTATTACAGAATTATGTTATGACACGTTTCACTCAAAGCTTAAAAAACAAAGTTTATGCACGATACAAGTAATGGTGCATGAGTCCTATAGGCCATTGATTTTAGATGAGAAATTATGATATGCCTATAGTAGGGGTGTCATTGATTAGGAATTAATGAGGGAGGGTGTGGGAGGGGATGTTCCCCCTCCCACGGGGAGAAGTTTTTGCATTTTGATGTTGTAAATGTTGCAATTTGATGCATCTTTTTGCGTCTTTTATCGACTTGAAACCCCGCGTAGCCTGGATAATGATCTTGTGATATTAGTGGGAGAGCGGTGGTTACTATGCGAGGGAGCGAAGCGACCGAGCCCGAACGAGCGGAGGGAACGGGGGGAGGGTGTGGGAGGGGGGTGTTCCCCCTCCCACGGTGAGAACTTTTTGCATTTTTATGTTGTAAATGGTGCAATGTGATGCATGTTTTTTCCGTCTTTTATCGACTTAAAACGGCCCCACTTGTTTAAGGTAGCAGGATATTTTGATGTGGATTATTATTGAACAGTTTGTCTATAAAGTGTTAGCATTTAGATAAACTTCTTGTATTAATCTAAATTGTTACAATTAATTTCATGAACGTTGTCTGTTAAGCAATCAAAGAGAAAAGGCATGCTCACGAGGGTGTATATACAAAAGGGATATTTCTCGTCCCACTCGAAGGTGATTTTACATTTTCAGACCTGAAATTCAGCGATCTGGTGCAAACTTTTGGTGCAATACTTGGATTTTTTCTAGCTCCCCCCCCCCCCCCCAAAAAAAAAGAAAAAAAAATTCTGGAAATTATTTGGACTTTTTTTTTCTCAGGAAGGTGTTAATAGCAAAATCACGGCATTTAGCTCTCATTCCGCGTGTGCATCATCTATGTGTATGTACAAAGTCTGATGAAGTAGAGGGGGAGGGTGTGGGGGCTTGTGCCGAAAGGGTGGGTTGGGTGGTGGCGCGTCGCGTTAATGGGAACCCCACCCTTCGTCCAAAGCCCCCCCCCCCCCCCCGGTTTTGCCGAAAGGGTGCGTTGGTACTTTTTCTCATGTAATATTAAAAGACGAGTTTTGAATTTATATCTAACCTTCAAACAACCATTTCTAAGAGGCTATCGTCCGGATCTAATATTTAGTTCGTCCAATGTTCATTTGGTCCAATATCCATTTGGTCTAATATCCGTTTCTGTTTTACATTACAGGGCATGGATCATGTGGATAATCAGTGGCTTATCTATAGTCCAGCTGCTGGGGGTGCTGGCCTGGCACCATGGGAGAGGGGCGAGGGACCCTAAACTTTACCCTAATCTTATTTCATGTGTATGAACATATTTTTTTCTCCCTCAATGAAGGGTCAGAGGGTAGTCCGTAGTCGTAGAAAAAGCCCCCCCCCCTAAAAAAAAAAAAAAATAAAAAAATAATAATAATAATAACCCAGTTGGTCATATAGACGAAACGATGATTGGACCAAATGGTACCTGATTAGACCAGGAGGCTGGCTATTAGACCAAATGACAATAAGATCAATGGTTATTAGACTAAATGGGTGTAGACTAAATGATGATAGACAGACTAAAGCTAGATCAACTGGGCAATGGACCAAAATTAATGATGTGTACACCAAATTTATATTGGACAAATCTGGTTTTATTTTAGACCATTTGATAATTAGACTAAATGGAATTAGACGAACTCATAATAGATCAAATCGGTATTTGATGATATAAATTGGTGTTAGACCAAAAATAAACCAAATGGCTATCATTAGACGAATTGACTGTAGACCAAATAGTAATTAAACCAAATAACAATTAGACCAAACAGTAATTGGACGAAATGATGACCAGACCAACTGGTTATTAGACCAACTGATATTAAACAGTCTATTAGACCAACTGGCTGTAGACCAAGTGGTAATAGAGTGTAAACCGATCCGGACGATAGCCTCTTTGAAATGGTTGTTTAAAGGTTAAATATAAATTCAAAACTCGTCTTTTAATAATTACATGAGAAAAAGTGCCAACGCATCCTTTCGGCAAAACCGGGGGGGGGGGCTTTGGACGAAGGGTGGGGCTCCAGTCAACGTGACGCGACCAAACGCTCCCAACGCACCCTTTCGGCAAAACCGGGGGGGGGGGGGCTTTGGACGAAGGGTGGTGTTCCCATTAACGCGACGCGCCACCACCCAACCCACCCTTTCGGCACAAGCCGGGTGTGGGAGGGGGATGCCCCCTCCCATTCGATGGAGCTTTTGCGTTTTTAAAATCAAGATAAAGCGATCTGAAGAACAATTTTTTGTGAGAAATTCGGGTAGTGTGATTTTCCCCCCGATTTTCCCCTTTCTTTCTTTTTTTTTTTCTTTTCTTTTTTTTTCACGATCCAAAAGTGTGGGGGGGCTGCAGCCCCCCCCCCTCCGGCTCCGCGGCCCCTGGAAAGGGACTATTGGCAGAACCAAACGTTGCCCTAAGCCTGTTTTCAATACTTCAACTTAATTGGTAAGTCTTCAAATTGAAGAAATTTTGGGATTTTAACTTGACATGTACCCGCGATACTAAATCTGTCATGATCCTGAATGCTACAATGCGAAGCCCGATTACGCTATGCGTATGGGGCTGCTAGCTGGTCGCTATGCGTATGGGGCTGCTGGTCGCTGTTAATTGCATGATTACTAAGACAAGTCCTGCCCCCCCCCCCCCCACGGAAAAAAAGCAGTAACTGACATTTTTATAACTGTTTACTTTTTTTTTGCAAAAATGAATAGTTTACCCAATGTTCTTCAATGTTAATAGGTCAGTTTTGCAGAAAAAAAAAATGAAAGTGACCAAAAATTCAGTTTTTCACTTTTGCAAAAAGCAGTAACTGCATCCAGTTGATTCAACTTTGCAAGTTTCCCCACGGAAGAAAGCAGTAACTAACAAAACCCACGGAAGAAAGCAGTAACTAACAATTTAGTCTAATCTTTCAGACTCTCTATAGTCCTTCCTGTATATTTTTTCCCTAATACCGTTTATTTTTTTCTACTAATTTTTTAAAAACAATATAAACAGCATTTTCTTCCATAATTTAGGGGAGTAGATATAAAAAGATTGTTTCACCAGTAACTTGACTCTGCCCGCAGGGAATCATATGAGAAGTTGTAGAAAAAAGTTTCTTTCTGGAGACTAGCAAACCTTGCAGACTCAGCACGCTCAGAGTGCAGAATACGCGTGCAGCTAGCTGCATGCGCATAAATTCTGCAGCATATACAGTATACTAGTCTAGCTAACACTGCATCACATCACAGTCATCACTTATACATGTTTGCAGGTCTGGTGCAGTCTGAGCTAGTGATCATGCCAGTGCTAACCATGCAGTCACACAGTTTCTGCGGTCCAGGCATGCCTGCAAATCTATCATGAATTGCAGAGGAAAAGTCATGGTAGCCATGGCTTTGGCCAGAACCAGAAAATCTAGGTGAGCTGAAAATATATTGAAGGGAGATGAGCACTAGTATTAATACACTTACGTTTGATAATCTAGCGTTAGATGTAGGCCCTAAAGTTAGGTCTACCGCGTACCAGATCTAACGTTACAGAGTAGTGTTAACTGTTTTTAGACAAAATGTCAGTGTTTTCTAGGCCTAATCTAACATTAGATCTAGGTCTAGCACTAACATTGGGCATAGATCTGTAGTCTAGCTTAAGTATAACGTCAGAGTTCGACTAGGATCTAAGACGAAGAGACTTGATACTTTATTGTCTAACGTTAGTCCAGGGTCGTGTGTTAGGGGCCAGGCCGGGCACTTCAAAGTTCAACTTCAATTACCTCATTGTTACACAGAATGCCATTCAATCGACAAGACCTAGTCTAGGTCTAACGTTAGTTCCTAGATCTTATAGATCTAGACTAACCAGAAAGTGGAAGAACTTTATAAGCTGGTGGTGGTAACAATTCTCCTCCTATGGTCATGTGACATGTGCAGTTACTGCTTTTTTCCATGGGGAAAACGGCAGACTCCTGGCCGTCTGCAGTTACTGCTTTTTTCCGTGGGGAAACTACCGAGAATCAAGGGTGAGTCACCGCAGTAACTACATTTTCCTAAATAACATTTAAAAAATAACGGAAACATAATTATTTCCTAGGTATTGTTAGACAACTAGGTATGGTGCATAATCATACTACAAAATTATTTTTGAATGTTTCTGTGTTTTTAAAGAATCTGCAAAAAACACAAAATCGCATTTATCTCAGCTCAGCAGCTATGCAGTTACTGCTTTCTTCCGTGGGGGGGGGGGGGGAGGGGCCAGAAGAGAACACTTTGGGGCGAGTAAGTCTCACAGTGTTAGTTATATGAAAGGTACTTTAACCTGAAACACAAACTAAGACAAGGAAATTCAGGGAAACTTTTGAGGTACCAAAACTTTTTATTATCTTTAATCGAGGTATCACTTTCGTCCAGGATAAATCACATTCTCATGCAGACTTACTTGCTCTATATCCCTTGTTTTGTATCGGAGGCTTCATTGGTTTTACAGCTGGTAAATCTCACAGGCTTGTATATAGCTGTAAGAGCTCTTTGAACTGATCATATAGCAAGATTAGAGGGAGTCATAATATTATAATATTGGTAATGTAAATAATGGTCAAAGGTCATGTTTTAAAAGGCCACTGTTAAAGCCAGGATGGTTATAAACACTTAATTGTCATGTTTTATTTGTACGTGCCGAGGATCACTTGGACCCCGTTTACAGTGCGAGGCTCGGCCGCCCACCTTCATTTCGGTGTAAACGCGCAAAAGGCCAAATGCGGGGCAAAAATTGGCCTCGCATTAGGCCACGCTCTGGAGGTGGTCTCGGCCGCGGCGGTCGCGCCCGGCCTTTTTCTCAGTGTAAACGCAAACTGGGCTAAATGCGCGGCCAATTTTAGTCTGGCTTCCAAACCCTAGCCTGTACTATCTGTATTTCGCTATTCAGGATATTAACCACTTCAACGTCGAAAACTAGTATAGTTTAAGGTGGTTTTGTCCTGCAAAGGATTTTCTCCTTCGGCAAAGGCCTTTGCCCTAACGGCGACTTCGTCGCCGCGGAATTCAGTTGGCAAAGGATCTGAAAACCAGACAATACCAAATTGCGTTTGTTTACAAGTAGAGCGCCACTACGACAAAATATTGAAAGGTTTGAATCGAAAGCGCGGCCGAGCCCGGCAGTGTAAACGGACTAAATTGCGGGGCTCGGCCTCGCAATTGAGGTTGGCCGCGGCCGCGGCTCGGCCGCGACTCGGCCCAGCCCCGCACCGTAAACGGGGTCTAAGTTTATGCACTGTACGTACTCAAAAAGTCCGTAAATCGACTTAGTCGCACACGCACAGAATTTCCAATTAGTTTGTGTGACAGAAAAACAAATGCGATCTGAATAATGTATGCCCAAAAAAGTTCAACTAAGTATCTCATTATAACTTCAAGGTGCTATATTACATTCTTTTCTTTGTCGATCACGGATGACCGACATCTGATGACCCCAAGCGTATCACCTAACTCGTCTTCAGTGTGACGAGTTTCATATCTCGTGTTAATTTGGCATATAAATGTTTTAATGATAAATTGTTGTTTTATTATGAAAATAATAGTCCTTTATGCAGAATAAAAAGTAACCGAAGTAAACTAAGAAATCCTTGGATTACAAAAGGTATTTTGAAATCCATAAACACTCGTGATTCTTTGTATAAGTTACATATTCGTAACCCAACTGAATTTAATTTGAATATGTATAAAATTTATCGAAATAAATTGACAAAATTGATTTGTTTATCCCGTAGATTATATTTTTCTGATAGAATGAAAAAGGTTTCTTGGAATATTAATGCAACATGGAAAATTATCAAAGAGGTCCTAGGCAAAAAGCCTGATTCTCCGCCAACGGATGATATCACATTAAACGGCATCAAAATAAATGATCCCAATACGTATGCAAACTCATTTAACTCATTTTTTGTTAACATCGGTCCGGAACTTGCTACTAAAATTAGCAATACTTCTGCTAATTTAACAGATTATCTTTTTGACCAAAATCAAGAGTATATTTATTTCAATCCAACAAGTCCCAGTGAAATTATTAATTTTACCAAATTTTTGAATAGCTCTAAATCTTGTGGTTTTGATAAAATAAGTATGACGTTATTGAAAAAAATAGTTTATCCACTCGCAGAACCGTTAAGTCATATATTTAATCTTTCTTTATCACAAGGTATTTTTCCTGATCTGCTGAAAATAGCTAAAGTTAATCCTATTCAAAAAAAATATGATCCTCATGAAATTAGTAATTATCGTCCCATTTCTTTGTTGCCTAGTATATCCAAAATTTTAGAAAAAATTGTTTATGATAGACTTCTTAAATTCATTAATAAGTATGATTTACTTATTCCCAATCAATATGGTTTCAGAAAGAATTATTCAACTGATTTAGCATTAATACAAATCTATGATAAAATTACGAATGCTTTTGCAAATAAAGAACATGTGGCAGGTATGTTTTGTGATTTGAGTAAGGCATTCGATACTCTTGATCATTCTATTTTACTCTCCAAACTCAGTCATTGTGGTATTCGGGGACAAGCACTTTTATGGTTTCAAGATTATCTAACTAATAGAAGACAATATGTTACTTTTAATGGTTGTGAATCTGATCCCCTTTTAATCAAATGTGGTGTTCCTCAAGGCTCAATTCTGGGCCCACTATTATTTCTTCTTTACGTCAATGATATCATTAATACATCCTCTCTTCTCTCTTTTGTTCTATTTGCTGATGATACCAACATATTTTATTCTCATAAAGATCTTAAGATTTTAAATGATAATTTAAATATTGAAATTAGTAAATTATCAAGTTGCTTTAAGTCTAATAAACTTTTATTTGAATGTAAAAAAGACTCATTTCATTTATTTCAAACTTCATTCTCATAATGAAGATAGGCTCATACATATTATTAACATTGATAATATCCCATTAGAAAAGAAAACGAATTCAAAATTTTCTGGGAGTATATTTAGATGAAAATTTGACTTGGAATGAGCATTTGCATCATGTTACAACTTGTATTTCTAGAAATATAGGGATTATTTCCTAGCTGAAGTTCTTTCTTCCTCGTTCAACTTTATTTTTATTATATACAAGTAATTCCTTAATTCTTCCATATATAAGTTACTGCAATGTTGTATGGGGTACTTGCGGCTCTACCAAAATAAATTCTATATTCAAATTATAAAAGAAAGTTACACGTATTTGTACAGGATCGCATTTTCTGGCTCATACTGATTCTTTATTTCATGAGCTTAAAACATTGAAGGTTTTTGATTTGAATATTATTCAAGTAGCAGTAATTATGTTTAAATGTATACATGATCAACTTCCATCATCGTTTGATAACATGTTTAGATTTAATACTTCTGTTCATTCGTACCCTACTCGCATATGTAGAAATTTCCACCTTTTGAATCCCAAATTATTAGTGACACATAAATCTATAAGACATTCGGGTCCGGATATTTGGAATAATCTCCCGGATAATATAAAGTCCTGTTTAAGTATTCATTCTTTGAAAGCTTCACTAAAACGATATTTGGTACAATTATATTCTCCAAACCAATTAAGCTAACAAATATTCATGGCAAACGATTGTCATCTTATCGTCAATCTTTATTTTCTTCCTTCAACTGCATCTTGCACTCTCACCTGCAACAGCACTGCACTCACTTGATCACCTTCTTCCAAGAGAGTTGTGTCGTTGGATAGTCATTTTATGAGGCCTCCATCCATTTCAAGCTTAATCGCTTATACGATGGTGGTCTCCTGCATTCAGTGATCTCTGTTGTTTACTGAAAAATACTGTATATCTTATTTTATGTTTCTGTGTATCTACATTGCTCAATGCAATCACCTACCTGTATCTATTTATGTACTGTTATCGATTTATTTCACTGCACTTGTTATTCTTTATCTTTGTACTTTTTGAAGTTCGTATTCAAATTGTATTTGATTGAATGCAGAAATAAAAACAAACAAACAAACAAACAAACAGATGTGTTTTTAGGAGTTGCTTAAAGGGATTGGTTGAGGAAGCCTGACGAGAAGAAGGGGAAGATGCCACACTTTCCACTATTTGATATGCTTGATTTATTTCTTGTTAATTGATTTTCTCTCCTATTAGGTGATTCCAGTGAAGGAGAAAACTACGAGCTTCAGTCATCCAGACAGATGTATCCTTTGAAAGTATGACTCTATTCGAAAAAACAAATAATTTATTTTTTTTTATCAGACTGGTTTTGAAATTGATTAATAAATCACTTCGGTCCAAAAATCTAATATTTTCTCTACAGGGTCTCATGCCCAATTAAAAAAAAAAACAAAAAAAAAACGAAATAAGGAACACGGACATATACTGCAAAGACATACACAGTTTATTCATTTTTCCAGCACGTTATCCATGAATCACGTACACACATATGAGCATGCACACACATTATACGTAAACATTTCATAAACATACAGCCGTCAAATTCATGTAGGGGAGATGCACACAAGCATTTCCTAACATACTCACAAACGTGTACATGTATATAACATATATGCATAGAAGATCACAGAAAATTCTCTAGAAAAAACATTAAAATGCAAAACAAAACAAAAATCCAGTGGCTATTCACACCCCTAAGTCACCCTTGCATTGATGAATTTTCTACTCACCCCATGCACTCTCAAAAAAAGTTATTATGTGTGGAATGATTTGTAGAGATAGATTGACCATACGTTCTTCTCAGAGGATTTTATCAAAATCAAATCCCCGCTTATTCATGTCGGTCTACATTTTTTTTTTTCGGAATAATTTGATTAGATTATCAACGATTCTCTTTTTTTTATTTCATAAAAATTACTCATTAACAATGATTGATGAACGTATATAAATTAAATGTATACAATGTTTATATAATATTGAATATATGTGTATATATACATATACATATATATGTGTATATATACATACATATAATAATAATAATAATAATAGTAATAATTGTTTTGGATATAAACTCCAAATTTTATTGTCCAAGAATGGAAATTCTTTTTGCCCAATTGATCGTGGGCCCGGCAGCCACTGAACAGCGCCAGATCGACGTTGCTCTAACCTTTTCAACTGTTGAACGGCAAACAAGGTAGCAGCAACTCCCATCTTTTAACGTCTTTTGGTATGACGCGGCCGGGGTTTGAACCCACGACCTCCCGATTGTGAGGGCAGCCGCTCTACTCACTGAACCAACACATCAGTATAACATATATGTTATATATATATATATATATATATATATATATATATATATATATATAAACGTGAATGAGCACTATATTGATCAATACTTTATTAGTAGCACTGACGAAAAAAAAAAAAATCATGGGGGTAATTATACCCGAGCATTAATGTAGGGCAATTTGTCAACTCAGCTACAATGAAATAATTCCATACAATCATTTCATCTGTTCGAAAAATATCCCCCCCCCCCTGCTTACTCGCTAATTACTTGAAAGTAAAGCACTCTTTCCTGGTTTAAATTGCAATTTCCGTTTGCAAGCTTATATGGGTACATCAGGTACACTGCATTGTCTATATTCCTTAACCAGGTAGGGAATCGGCTCGCGCAGATCGTGTATCTTGAACGCCGTATGGAAGTTCGTAGGCATGTGTCTGCTATGCAAGTTATTGTACAACACATATAAGAAACCAAGAACCAAGAACCAAGAACCAAGGGCATGGACGGACGCTGCTAATGATGCCAACCGTTGCGAGCGAGAGGTGGAGGAAGAAGAGAGCGAACCACTCATCTTGACAGGTGTGGGCAATAACTGAAGTATACTGCTCGTGGCTCTAATGCCAGATTGATTTGCATAGAATTGCCTGTGTAGGTTTGTTCGGTCTTTGTTCGTCTTTTGTCATTGTTCGTGTTGTAGACTCTATGTGACACATTCTGGTGATGTCGATGGTCTACCAACGACAGAAGCATTGCTAAAGTCAATGCGATGAATGACGAGAACCATCAATAGGATGATCAGGAACGTCGCAGAATTAGAGTCCCTGAGTAGTATATACATACTGTTTGTTAATAAAAGATGGTAAAGATGAATTTAGATTTTACTGCTGAAGAAATCAGCATAACATTTATTGTACCAAGAGCACGCAATTAAAGACTGTTAGTACTACAACATGAATTCCAGTTCATTTGTTTACATGAGATGGTACACTGTAGGGAACAGCCTTTATAGTTTGATTGTGATGGCGATTACCTTTCCTCATTTTGTCAATTAGAAGCTGAAACTTATTCATACTTACATTGCAACAGAGTACAGCTGATGTCGCAGTTCCTTAATTTTGTACAATGTATTGGAGTTTAGTTGAGTTAAAGGGTGATGTGGACTGGATAAATATTTTCTTTGGGGATTACAAGATATATGGTTCAAATAGAATTGTGAGTATGAATGCTTAGGTATCTCTTATAAGATTTGCATGCAAATTATGTAGTATTCCAGGCAAGAGTAAAAAAAAAAAAAAAAAAAAAAAAAATCCCTCTCTAGAAAACATACATAAAACTGTTGGATTCATAGAGGATGAAAAAAAAAAAGATGCTTAGGCCACATTTTGTACTGTTTTTATATTGTTCGATTCATTGTAGTATGATTTTAGTTATGCGATTTTAGTTTACTTATCGTGATGCCGTATGCTACGCTGTTACAATCAAAGTGCTCGATTATGAATTTGAGATGTTTCACGTTCAATATAAAGAACACAAAGCTTGAACTTTAAAATGATCTTTAATATTCTAATATCGATGTTGGAAAAACGCAACATACACGTGTATTTTTTTTTTCTCTCGTCTTATGATGGCTTCCTTCATCTTACCAAGGTACACAAGAACTTTCAATACTCGCAGGTTGGCATGACGACGATCGTAGTCTTAGATCTGCTCGTGGCTACTGAGACTTTTTGATTCTTATTCTGTCTGTGTATATTTGTTTTTTGTTTGTCACTTTAAGATTTGGCAAACCAACCACTCTGTATGTATTCGAGATTCCACAGTTCACATTAATAAGAAAGTCCCAAGTAAGTTTGCAACCTACTTAACGTGCATGATGCAGTTGTTTTTTGTGGATAGTGTTTATGTACATATAGATCTATAAGTTGTGTCCACGGTAATGTCACAGTCAAGATTTGAATAGCTCTTAACGATCCACTTATGATAATAATAATAATAATAATAAACCATATTTTATGGCGCATATCACAAAAATAGATAAACCAAGTAAGCATGACAGGAAAGTTGTTCTCTTCTTGAAGAACAATACTGCTGTAAATATCATGTAATGTGACACTATACTTTCATTTCTTGTGTGATGTTGATGTACATAGATTTATTAGACCCCGTTTACAGAGGCGGGCCGGCCTACCCTGCCTTGTCGAGCCGCGCCCGGCGAATGAAGAATGAAGCTTCCTTTCGCATGTTCTGTTTTTTCGTCGTAGTGACGCTCTTCATACGTTTAAACCTTTGTCTTTCTTTTCTTCTTCTTCTTCTTCTTCTTCTTCTTCTTCTTCTTCTTCTTCTTCTGGTTGTTGTTCTTGTTCTTCTTCTTCTTCTTTTCGTCTTCTTCTTCTATCGAACTCTGTGCAGGTTCTACATTTGGAATTTCGGTTTCGCTTGCGTTTACGTAGACTACAAAAGACGGGCCTCGGGCCGGCCTTGCTTTTGGTACTGCATTTCACTTTTAGTGCCTACATCAAAATGAGTGCCTGCCTTTTGCCCACTGTAAACGAAGTCTTTCTCCGGGACGTCCCGGTCAAACTTTGAGTAGATTTATGACAATTCACGTTATGTGTGTTTGTGACATAGAAAATTCCATGTACAAGCCATTAATAGTATGTACAATGAGTGTATACACGTATTTTATTTTTTGAACCTAAATCAAATCAAATCAAATCAAATCAAACCAATATCAAGTAAGCAGAAAAGAAAAACTGTACTCCTCTTGAAAAGCGATGCAGTTGTAAGTAACATCGTATTAAGACACTATTACAATGTGACACTGTACAAACAGGTCAAGGTGATTCCCGGTCGCTTCCCGGCCCCCTTTCTCAGACGGTCAACCAGTGACTACGTGTACCTATGCTTGTTCCAGATTCTTGCCTTAAAGGATGAGAAGGGGCTGGGATCTTCACCCCTTATCGAGGGCTTTTGGAAGGGAAGCATAATTACCCCCATCGCCAGTTTAAAGGTTTTAGAACAAAAGCTATTAAAGTAGTACGATGCCTGTGTGAATACATGTGGCGATATGGCTTGCAAATAAAAGGCTGGTCCAGCATGCTTTGCAGCAAAACATGCACATCAGAATAAGCACACCCGAGAGGTGGGGCAAACACCAAAAACTCCCCATTACCCCTGTTTCGATTTTTTTTTTCGGGGAGCTGAAACTAATTTTGTTCGGAACCTTATTTTAGGATTATTGGAAAAGATTTTAAAATGACCCCTCATTAACTCTCTGCATGTAACATTGATTTCTTGTCTAGCGGATGTAGAATTAGTGCGCATTTGACTCATTGGCACAGAGAGGCAAGAATGTTTCGAGAAATACCAAAAGTCCCCTATTTTAACCATTTGTCGGGATTTTTTCCCGATTCAAGCCCCTGAAATGCATAGTATACTCCTTTCAAAAAAAAAAAATCAAACAATGACAACCTGAGTGGGGGGATGGGGATGGGGAGGGGGAGTTCATTTTCATTACTTTCATCAAACATCGTTATGTCAGGGCCTAGTGAAAACGTACAAAAACTGTGACAAACAGGTATTCCAGCTTTGTATATAGTGTCATTTTTTTTTTTTTTTTTTGTGATTTGCTGATAATATCAATAAAGTTTGGTGATGGCTTTTTTTCTCTTTAATTACAACTAACAGTGATAGTTATAGTCTTAGAGTTTATCTGATGATGTTGATTGTGATGTGTGAGTGTTTGTGTGTGCATGTGTGTGTGTGTTTGTGTGTGCGTGCGTGTGTGTGTGTGTGTGGGTGTGTGTGTGTGTGTGTGTGTGTGTGTGCGTGTGCGTGTGTGTGTGTGTGCCATTGAAAACAGATGGAAATGAAATGAAACATAGGGTGGGCATTCGTTCGATAAGGTGGCTTTAAGCACTCTAGGAATCGTTACAAATAGCAGATAGACGCCATGCTCTCGCATGGGCGGGGGGGGGGGGGGCAGGGGAAGCAGTCTCCCCCCCCCACCCCTCCCACACACACACACACACACATCACCACCACCACGTCCACCACCATGAAAGTATATGGGATAGGAGATGAGCAAGCAAGACCAATACATAATAACGATATCTGTTTGATATTTTTTGTCAAGATTTTTTATGGTGCCGGGGATATAGAGGAGGCTGGCAGTCTTGGTGTAAAATATGTTCATCTGACATATGCGTTACGAGTGTTTCTCATCACTATTTGTGCAATTCCACGCTCCATTGTTTAGTGGCTAACAGGTTGCATTGATCAGAATTAGCATGTAGGCCTATAGGGCAGTTCTACCCCTCCCCCTACAAAAAAAAAACCACACAAAACACAACAATAATCAAAGTACATGAGCAATTCGATGATAATAATGAATTCAATTTCAGGAAAGGCGCTTTTGGAAATGCGCCATCTACGGAGAAAACCGTCGTACACTGCACGATATAATCCGCTTTACAGTATCCAATTTGATCACAAGGAGAATCAAAGACCACGAATGTGTATATGTTATGAAGCATGTTAAGTGTCTGAATTCACCGAGATAAGCATCCGTAATGTAATGACTATTCGTGTAATTCTGATATGAAATAAAATGGTGATTGCTAGCACGTCCACCTGAGAGCAAATCTGGTATTGGCAATATCTACGAACATTTTCAATTTCAAAAGAATTACATGGATGCCTGCCGAAGTGT